>NC_088643.1:80896198-80956198 GCF_964019385.1 Sycon ciliatum | reverse complement strand
TGCTATACATGTACATTGTAAGATGCATGAAGGAATGTGAATTTTCATGGCAAGAAATCTGCATTGTATGGCAGGTCAGTAGAACATGCAATTTGAATCTTTTCAAGGATGCATTTTTTAAAAGAATGTGAGCTTCAATCAAGAAAATACAGTACAACATGTAGGGGAGGAATATGTACCATTCCTGAGATAAAAAAGCCTTAGAGAGCAGCGAATGATAATGCGAATATGAAGGAAGTAGCAATAACAGTTATACCAGTTTTAGTGACGACTGGTCTTGGAGTAACGTGAGTTTCGTCATGCTCAAGTCTGATATCCGCTTACGTAGCTTGCTCAGTTCGGAGAGAATTCGCCTACGCTTCAGGACGGTTTTCACTTGGAGTTCTTCCAGGAGACTATCATCCATGTGAGAGAGCATACCTCCATCGATATCCTTCTTCACGAACAACTCCACGAGATCTTCCATGTTGATCTTGCGCAGCCAGTTGGCCACATCCTCAACCGACATAGTTAGTAGTTCTGTAGTAGAAAGCACAGCACCATTGTCAGTAAGCAATAGGCAACACATGCAACAAACAAACACATCCACGTGCAGATGTGAGTGCAATCAATAATATTATCCCAAAGATGTATCATGCCTCGTGCTGATCAAGATGTATCATGGTGATCACTCAAAATAAGATCATCACCTTTGTACATTGGTGCTTCTTTGTGTCTTCTGTTTTTACTTATGACTGTTACTTTCAACATCCGGCAGGCGAGCTATTAGGGATTGGAGAACAGCTTGTCGTGATGCTGTGTCCACTCGATATTGGTTGTAAAAAAGAGTTGATTTTTAAGGAGTGTATTAAACCCAACCGACAGTGCAACAGTACTTTGAAACTAACGTGTCTGACATAGTGGTACTTCTGGTTATTTGACGACCATGAGCAATTGCCTCAGACTACAACATATTGTACAGTGCTGCTCAATGAAATCCGATCCTGGGAAACCAGTCTGCGTAGCCCTGCACCACTACACATCCCAGTGTTCGTAGGTCTAGGGTTGCACAGTGTCCGGCCAGGCATTCACTCACATGATCGGATTTCATTGAGCAGCACTTCAAAAGTTTCACCATTTATTAGGGGTGAAAGTGTGCATGCAAAACTCGAGTACGAGTACTCTATTTTTTTCCGATCGAGTATTCGAGTATACGACTATTGCCTGCACTGTCACTTTCCCCATTTCCAGCATCACACCACATGCCACGGTTCACTTGTCTGCATGCACACACATTACGTACATACATGGATCACGTGTTCACGCATTCACGCCCGACCTCAATACCAATAGCCTTGAATAGGGCACAAATGTGCAGTATTATCAGATGTGATATCAATCATATCAATCATAATATTATCATCGATATGTGACGGTGAAATTCTCACAACAGCCAACCCTAGAAGGCAACCAAGAGCCACTAGTCAAATAAATTGAAACTAAAAGAAGTACACACAATCAGTGATTCTGAGCTCCGCTGAGGAGACTAAACGCGTTCAAACAGCCAGCTGCTCAGAAGTTAATTAAATAAATGAATAAAGAAAGAAAGAACTGATGGAACATCATGATACGCACTGGCTGCAACTATCTGTCTACAGGTCAGGCAAAGGAGGCAAGTCATCGGCTTCTTCCTCTGCAAACCTCTCAAGCCGTGGCATCAACTGCTGGACCGCCACAGGGGCAGCAGTTCTTGCTGCCTGAAGACCACTGTTTGCATGAAGGAAGACGAGTGCATCAACGTTCTCGTGCGTTAGACTTGCTCGTAGTTTGCTGACAATGATGCCAGCCGCTGAAAATACTCGCTCCGACGGCACAGAGGTGGCAGGTATGCACAGCACGCGCTTTGCCAACCTTGCCATGGTGGGAAACCTGTCCGCATTCGTCCTCCACCAATCGAGTGGGTCCACAGATGAGCCTACTTGTTTCTCCGTGAAGAATTGGGTTACCTCCACCTCACAATCCGATGCTGCCGATGAAGTTGTGGATGGCTCGACGCTAGGGCACGCGAAGAACAACGACATGTCCTCTTCCATAGGTCGCTTGGCAGGTGGCTCCAGAATACATTCGTCATCAGAGCTGCTCCCATCGCTGTCGGCAGTGATTTGAGCACACACCCGGCGAACAATCTCTGACTTCAACTCGTCCTTGTCTTCGTCACTGTCCAAGAATCCGAGGCTCCGTGACCTGGGATCCAGTGCTGCAGATACAGATGGCAGCGAGATTGGGTCAAATGGATCGAGGGAAAACTTCACCTTGATTTCCATCGCCAGTGATTTCCGGAAATCCGCAGCCGATGCCGAGAGTTCCTCATTCGCAATACGAAGACCACGTAGCAAAGACTTGGCCACCGGCACCACCAACGTCTGTGTACAGTAGGTTTCCCCACCAAGAACAGTGGTAGCCTTTGCTGGTGCCTCCAGTGCTGCCACTATCTCCTTGGCGAGATTCCACTGGTGGTCCTTCAACTGCAGGTGCCGATGGGAGCTCTTGGTCAGCTCGGGGTCTTCCAAAACCGCCATGATTGGCAGCCTCGGGTGAATCAGGCGCTGGAGCATCAGAAAGGAGCTGTTCCATCGCGTTGGAACATCCTGGATGACTCGTAGAGGAGTGCCAGACTTGCTACCTGACGCCATAGCTACTTGCTTGTTGTTTAGCGCCTCTGTGCTCTTGGCACTGTGGCTGAAGTGGCCAACAAGTTGCCTGGAAGAAGCCAGCAGTTTCGTGACAGGCCTTGATGCTGTTATAGCATGCCTGATGCAGGTTTGCAACCGATGGGCAGCGCAAGCTTGGTAATCCCAGTGATGTTGGCTGCGAAGAAGTCTGCTCGCTGCCATCTGGTTTGGTGCTTCATCATGGACTAAGCACTGCACAGTGTCATGCGCAATGTTGAATCTGCTAAGAACTGCTTCTGTGCTGGCAGCAAGGGTTTCCGCTGTGTGACTCCCGTTGAAGCGCTTGGTCTCAAGAACGTGCGACACCAGTTTCCAGTCGTCCGTGACATAGTGGCTCGTGTACGTTACAAAGGAGACCACAGCCTTCGATGTCCACGCATCCGTTGTGATAGCAATTGATGTAGCACCTGCTAATTTTGTCACAAGCTCCTTTCGTGCAGCATCGTGCCGCCGACGCACCATGGATGCGATGGTCGTCCGTGAGGGAACGGTGAATGAAGGTTCCACGAAGGACAGCAATTGCCTGAACCCAGGATCGTTTACTATCCCAAGAGGACGCATATCAGCAGTGACCCAGTCGGCGATGAGCCCCCGAATCTGAGTTGACCTGGCCGAATTACAAGTTCTCTTCGAGTGCGATACTACAAACGATTCCATTGGCTTTGTCCCAACCGTGGTACGTGTTGCTGCCGCTGCGCTGCGCTGCGCTCGCTCGGCTCACTGCCTTTCTCACTTTCCCTCTTCTCCTTGTAACTTTGGCATGTTAGCAGATGATTGGACAAGTTCGTTGTACCACCCGTATATTTGTATTTGCCCTGGCAATGTTTGCACAAGACTTGCTTTGACACTGGTTGGGAGAAGTGGTCCCAGACCTTCGATCTCTGACCGGTCTTTCGTGGTAAGCCAGCCCCGCTTGATGACGATGCTTGTTGCAACTCCATTTTTCGTCAGACAACACTACACTTCACTCAAGCCAACTACTGCAAACGAAAATCACTCAACTACGAAAGGAACTCTTGGATGTGACTGCGAGACCCACGAAGAAAACTGAAGGAGCAGCGACAGCTAGCACGTCTTCTCCGAGTTTCGCTACACGACTGTATTCACGGAGCCCTTCACATCTTTCGTTATGTAAACGGCTCCGTAGTACATGATTGACTCCCGCTCGATCCCACGCGCAGGGATTCCTGCTCAGCTCAACCGCGCAAACCGGTACGGTAGCTATCCATAGTCGCGTGTACAGGAACTGCTCTCCTCACAACCAAAACAGTTTTCCAGAACCTTTCCAGAACCAAAAGAAGTGCATGCCGCACTGCCCCTGACACTGGAAGCGAAAAGGTGAGAACTCAAACTGCATGCAGCATAGCACAACTTTGAACTAGGTACGCGGAGCGCCGCACTGACACTTGGCTACATGTACCACCAGACAGCAGCCGTATGCGGCATTGCGTGTTACTTTACTAGTTTTAGCGAGAGTACGCTAGTAGTAGGTCTACTAGTACTCTGCACGCCTTCTGGGCTGTGCACGTAGGTCTACGAGTATGTGACTTGTGACCATGGTTGTTGACTGCATGCATGCATGATCGAGTACTCGAATTTTTTCCGAGTACTCGATCGTTCAAAAAAAGCGATCGAGTACTCGAGTATTCGGTATAATCGTTTCACCCCTACCATTTATACAAAGTTTTCGAATCACAACAGCAGGAGTAAATTTGAGACCGTACCTTCCTGTTAATTAAAGGACACCGTTTCGATAAGGCGCTGCCCCCACCCCCACACCCTGTTCATTTCAAGGGCGATTTTGGGAGCAATGGACAACAATGTAGGGACAATAGCACTCCCTGGCAGAAGCTGCACTAAAGCACTGGCAGCTCCAGACTGCACATGTACTGACCTTTGTTGTATGACACACAAAACGTGCTTGCAGCAGATCTTGAGCATTATGTTGTAATTTGTCATCACCGCAGACCTCATACGCAGACCCACTCATACGCAGACCCACTCATACGCAGACCCACTCATACGCAGACCCACTCATACGCAGACCCACTCATACGCAGACCCACTCATACGCAGACCCACTCATACGCAGACCCACTCATACGCAGACCCACTCATACGCAGACCCACTCATACGCAGACCCACTCATACGCAGACCCACTCATACGCAGACCCACTCATACGCAGACCCACTCATACGCAGACCCACTCATACGCAGACCCACTCATACGCAGACCCACTCATACGCAGACCCACTCATACGCAGACCCACTCATACGCAGACCCACTCATACGCAGACCCACTCATACGCAGACCCACTCATACGCAGACCCACTCATACGCAGACCCACTCATACGCAGACCCACTCATACGCAGACCCACTCATACGCAGACCCACTCATACGCAGACCCACTCATACGCAGACCCACTCATACGCAGACCCACTCATACGCAGACCCACTCATACGCAGACCCACTCATACGCAGACCCACTCATACGCAGACCCACTCATACGCAGACCCACTCATACGCAGACCCACTCATACGCAGACCCACTCATACGCAGACCCACTCATACGCAGACCCACTCATACGCAGACCCACTCATACGCAGACCCACTCATACGCAGACCCACTCATTTGCTGTTTTATGGACTTACCCTCAATTTGCAGAGAAAGAGCTTCCATGCATAGAACGGTTACCTGTTCTTATGACTACCCGCAAAGCAAAGAAAGAGCTTACCCTCATTTTGAAGAGTCTTCAGCATGGATGGGAAAGGGCATACGCAGACCCACTCATACGCAGACCCACTCATACGCAGACTGGTTGGACAATCGTGATGGTTACCTGTTCTTATGACTACCCGGCAAAGCAAAGAAAGAGCTTACCCTCATTTTGAAGAGTCTTCAGCATGGATGGGGAAAGGGCACTTGCTGGGCTGGCAGTTGATGGTGACGGAAGCAGCAAATTTCCACTGGCCATCTGCCGTTCACCAGCGGAAATCTGGATGGGAGATGATGTTGGTCTGGCCGTGGCTACGCCTTCAAGTAAGTGACTCGTGTCGGCAGTTGGATTCATTGGAGTGACAGCTTCTCTGTCATCGCTACTAACAGAGCCGGGAGGGCCAATGTTATCACCTGATGTCAGGGACATACTGTCGTGATCCACGATACAGAATGATTCCATGTTGCCAGGGTCGCCAGAGCCAGATGACTGGGATGATGGACTGCGCACAAAATCCGGTGAATATGAAGAGGATTCACTCACTGAACCGGTTTCTGAGCCTCCATCATCAGTGTCTTCCTCCTCCTCATCATCATCAGAGTCATCAAATCCAGTCAGTCCACGTGAAAGAATAGCCACTGATGCGTCAGCGTCTGTGAGCAGAATATCACAGACGCACGCACAGGCAGAGTACACACACACACACACACACACACACACACACACACACACACACACACACACACACACACACACACACACACACACACACACACACCATGCATGTACCATGTATACGCCCGTCGCAAGAGAAGCACGCAAATCTGCAAATGCACTGGATGTGCACCCACAGATTTTCTCTTTATAGCAACGATAGCGGATCTGATTCTGATTGAATCAGATCAAGACAAGCGCCAGATAACTGTCTAATCCACACGACTGGCGAAGCCATGTGAATCGACCCCCCAATGCACACCTGGTCTACACCACACGGAGTACATCGGAATAGGACGGCCAAGACAGTTACCTATGCACACCCTACACTTGCTGGGGTAACCAGTATAGACAGCACGCTGCTTTGATAAAAGCAGACACTACAGATGCACTGGTACCTTGAAGTGAAATTGGAGTTATTTTACCAACCAGCCTCGGCAACCGGGTACTGGGAACCCAGGGCCAACAGAGGTACCAACAACCTCAGCCATGAAAGCTTTATAGTAACGACACACACACACACACACACACACACACACACACACACACACACACACACACACACACACACACACACACACACACACACACACACACACACACACACACACACACACACACACACACACACACACACACACACACACACACACACACACACACACACACACACACACACACACACACACACACACACACACACACACACACACACACACACACACACACACACACACACACACACACACACACACACACACACACACACACACACACACACACACACACACACACACACACACACACACACACACACACACACACACACACACACACACACACACACACACACACACACACACACACACACACACACACACACACACACACACACTTGTACTTGTACTTGCTCACTGCCAAAACTGGTCACGTGGGTCTCCCCGGGAGAGGGGAGAGAGACTCAAAAGGAATCTTGGAAAGATGACTCGATTGGCCATTGAACCGCCCAACGGCCGACACCCCCTGAAATCCCCAAACTAGGGTGGACTTGAAATGATCCCACTTATGGGCTCACCACACCTCAGTAAGTGGGTGAGGACAAGGTGCAGAAAAAGGATTGACGGCATCAGGGTATCCGTCCGGGGATCCAACTGCAGTTTAATACCCCTGCCCCCAGTGAAGGTAATACTTGCTACTAGTGTGGGTGGCTAAATCAGAGTGGATCTGATATAAGCTTCACTAGCACCATTGATTACACAAGAGTTAATCTAGCCAGAAGCAGTCCATGGTTAACAGGTACACACACACACACACACACACACGCCGCCCTCCACTCAGAGAACTGAGCGCAAGGTGAGGGGCAGTGGCGTAACAAAAACAAAACAGGAAGTACAGCAGAATGAATTGAAAAAAAGGAAATCAAAACAAGCTGCCATATTGATGGAAAAGAACTCACCAACAGAGGAAAGAAATATCACAAACCAGATGAACAGTCTGCTGCAGCATGCAGGTCCATTATAAAATGCAACGGCTGAAAAGGAACAATATAAAAAATAAATGTGAACATGATGTTCTGTTCAACAAACGTCTGTACGCGTACTGCTTCGGCCTTCGTGAATCAGGAAAAACACAATCTTGAGCTGGAGGGTGGGCACCGAATGTCCCACAAGGGCTCCACAAGACGTACTTTCACGAGCGACGAGGAGTGTGCACAGCAAGCTAATAACACTACACCATCGCCGCACGACGACTGGCCACTCAGGTCCAAACAACACGGCCAAGGACAAATTCACGATTCCGGCGATACACCGCGCAGGAAGAAATTTCTGCAAGTCTGACCTGTTTCCTTTCTCATCCAGGAGTCCACTTGCTTTGCCGAACGCCACTGCGTTGTTTTTGGCTGGGGGTTGATCCGAGGGCTCGCCACACCACTGCGGAGGATGCGGAAAGGACGCAAGAAGACGGTGACGGCAACAAAATTACCCGCCCTGGGCGTCAGCTCACTGAATGTCCTTCCGCGCGCGCGCGCGCGCGCGCGAAACTGGCTGCAAGGCATGAAAAGCCTACTGCCAGTCAATACCCAGGGACGACCCTGACCAGAAGGCTAGGGCCGCCCCGTGGAGGAGGCCAAAAAAGAGAAAACCAGGAGCTAACAAATCTGCTTCCTCTCGGCAAAAAATATTTCACACACACACACACACACACACACACACACACACACACACACACACACACACACACACACACACACACACACACACACACACACACACACACACACACACACACACACACACACACACACACACACACACACACACACACACACACACACACACACACACACACACACACACACACACACACACACACACACACACACACACACACACACACACACACACACACACACACACACACACACACACACACACACACACACACACACACACACACACACACACACACACACACACACACACACACACACACACACACACACACACACACACACACACACACACACACACACACACACACACACACACACACACACACACACACACACACACACACACACACACACACACACACACACACACACACACACACACACACACACACACATACACACGCATGTACAAACAAAGCAGGGACAAACACATGCACAGGCAAAGCACACACATATGCATGCACAGGCAAACCACTTATGGAGAAGGCTCAGTGTACATGGACGGCCCTGTTTCTTTTGATCTGGGTAGAAGACATTAGTGGAGATGACAGTGACTGGGCAAACTGATCCTAATCCAGGTCAGGGAATAGCATGGTCAGGGAATAGCATGGTCAGGGAATAGCATGGTCAGGGAATAGCATGCGAATGAAGAACACTGAAATGGCGGACAGTTCTGTCTGACGAGTGTTTCTGAACACGAAACTCAGAGCTACAGAAGAAAGATGTTTAGGGAAGCCTCACTCCAACACTCCAATAGCGGTCCCTTCACTGTGAATAAATCAATGTTTCACCAAATGTCGGGCCCGGCCCATCATCAGGGTAAAGAAAGATGTTGCGTTTCCTTTGTGTGCTGTGCTCTGCCCTGGCTAGGGTATTAGGCGGAACTACTGTCTGGATTCGGAGTATGAAACTCAGAGAGCAAACTCAGAGTTATGGGAAAAGAGGTTTTTCTCTCTGTAGTTTTGCCTTTGTGTGGTTTACTCTGCCATAGCCAGGGCATAGAACACTATTTGCAGCAAGGACCCTGGCATTGCCACTTTGCCTACATGGTATGTACATAGCACGCACAGGTGCGGGAACCGACTCGACATCATCAGTGTCCCATCCGTCCTGCCCGAATCCAACAAGAGAAACCTCCATCCCAAGTGAAGGTATAGTACTAGGCACTAGTGTACGTTTCCAATCAAACTGGGTTGGAGGCGTCACATGCACCATTGATTACACAAGAACCAGTCAAGCCAGAAGAAGCATGCCGGTCAGCAGGCAACATACAGGTGCAATTATGCACATTGGTACTTACACAGGTGCACTCACATGCACCCCCCCCCCCCCCCCCACACACACACACACCACACCATACACACCACACACACTGACTGACTCACCAGAGTCTACAGGTGTACTGATGTCGGGAAATAGCTTGTCTTTGTTGTCTTGACGCCGACTGGCTGGTGCCATGTCCAGCCAGTCATCTTCTCCAAGTGACTGTTCCAAGACCGGAGTGGCATCACCATCACTGTCATCATTGCCGTACAGAGCTCTGCAGTAACACAAAGAAGAAGACTCACATTAGACAAGGGCAGATAAAGATAAATAAAAATTAAAAGGCACCTCTCTGTCCATTCTCTCTCTCTCTCTCTCTCTCTCTCTCTCTCTCTCTCTCTCTCTCTCTCTCTCTCTCTCTCTCTCTCTCTCTCTCTCTCTCTCTCTCTCTCTCTCTCTCTCTCTCTCTCTCTCTCCCAAAGTTTTAGGGTGGTACGGTCAGCTATGTGAAGTACTCATGTGAAGTACTCATGTGAAGTACTCATGGTCCGATGGATTTTTGAAACTTAGAGCCCATATGGGTGTATTTTATTGATTGCTGGGGTAGTTGGGGAAAAGAGTGGAAAAGAGTGGTGCGGTCAGTACTGTAGTGACTGTAGCGTGTCAGACACCCCTGCTCCCCTGCTCCCCTGCTCCCCTGCTCCCCTGCTCCCCTGCTCCCCATCCCTTCCCCCTTCATCTCCTGCCCCTGCCCTCTCTGTCTGTCTGTCTGGTCTGTCTGTCTGTCGATAAGAGGAAAGCGACTGGACCATTGCACAGAAGGACAGAAGTGATCACAACTGAGTTGATATTTCGATCATACTGGTCTTCTTCAGAAAGAAGACTTCCGAATGACTGTCCGTCCGCCCGTCCGTCCATCCGTCCGTCCGTTTGTCGGTCTGTCCGTTTGTCTGTCTGTCCGTCTGTCTGTCTGTCTGTCTGTCTGTCTGTCTGTCTGTCTGTCCATGGTCTTTGTCTGTGGTCTCTGTCTCTGTCTGTCTGTCTGTCTGTCTGTCTGTCTGTCTGTCTCTCTCCGGGTTCATCTTTTAAGAGTACATGCTACATAGGCAGCCAGGCTTTTCAAGTTTTCACTCACCTAATGGTGCCACCCTCCAAGTGGAAGAGCGGCAAGGCAAATCCAGTTGGTGCATCTAACTTGCCTAACTCATCATCATGCCATCCTGGCAACTTGTTCCATAGCTCAGCCACCACTGGTGTCCAAGATTCAATGCTCTGCGGCCAATGACTTGGTGGTGGTGCACTTCTAGAGCTGCTTGCACCCTGCGATGACGACGGCGGTGATGATGACACAATCCTCGCGTTGATATCATCCTTCAGTCTGAGTAAGTGAAGGCAGTCATGTCAAAATGAAATCCAAAATGAAATTCATCACCAGTATTCGGTCACTTATCAACAATGCAGCAACGCTCACAGTGAGCCAGCTGGGAGGGGACAGCCTAACAAAAGTGATTGTGACGATGGCTAGCAATATTATCCATCAATGTAGATTCATATTTAGAATGCCCAGCTACATACAGCCATGCCCAGAAAACTAAGATAAAATATTATATATCAGGATTCTACTTGTCAAAGATGAAAATGTCAGGTTCCTGGTACGAGAGCTATCTTGTACATGCGTCATCCTCACCTTGTCAAGAGGAGGCGCAGAGCAACATAGTGTTCAATGCAGACCTGATCAGGTGGGAACAAGGCTATGGGTAGCTCATGCTCGCTGTAGAAATGATTGCTGATGAGGTAGTGACGCACGCAAACCTGAACAAAATGAGCCGAGAACACAGACACTGACCGATCACGACCGTGTGACACAGAGATAGTCCACACACCAACAAGCGCTGTCACTGGCAAGTTCAACACAGTAGGTAATGGCATAATGACAGCATATACATTGTACACGCATGTCTAATACTACACACCAGCCTAGTAACCTGTCAATGTAGCACACAGTGTTGCGGATTTCTGTTCGACTATGATTTACGCATGTTGTTGTATTTGGTTCTTGTCTTGTGGAGTCCAGTGTCTGATATTATGGTCTAAGTGTACGCGCGAGTATGGTGTGATGTGTGACGTTTATGGTATGTGGTGCATGCAAGAGTACGCGTTGTCAGAGAGTGAGGATGTGCTTCCGTCTGTGTGAGAGTGACTGTCAAGTGAATGCTGTACATGCGCAGTACTAGTTTGGTCTGGGAATGAGAGTCGTGTGTGATTCGTCCGTGGTCTGGTTGTCTTGGTCTTGGTCATGTGTTCTGTACGTATTAGTCCCTGATTGGCCGTCCCGATTTGTCGTCGCAATATTCCTGCTTGTTCTTGTTGTTTTCTTTGAGTCTTTTCCCGGGAGTCTTCCCGTTGTCCTTTTCGTCGTCTCCAAGTTTGTCTCTCTCCTCCTGCGCCCTCGTCATTTCTTGGTACAATATAAGTATTGCAGATATGATCAAGAGTTCTCGTAGTTGTGTGGCGGGGGCCAGGGGGAGAAGCCTACTTCACAGTGTCCTATGTTGTATGTTGATATACACAGAGTAACAGCAGGCACTGACTGGATGCTGCTTAAATGGACAATGGAGTGTGTCTGCTATCAATACCAATAGTAGTAGTAGTAGTAGTAGGCTGTGGGCAAGTACTCACATCATGTTGCTGACCAAGATGAGCCTCCACGCCAGACAGGACACTCAGTAAGCTACTGATGCCTTGCACACACTCAGTCGGGTCTGCTCAGGGATAGTGAACACAATAGACAACAAGGATATCATGATGGTGGTCAGGGCAATGCTAGCGGCAACACCACTGACACCAGGATGACCAGGCTGACAAGCAGAGAAATGGCTTAAACTAACATACGTAGTGTACCGAGTCGTGAGTTTGCAGTGCTGAAGGAAAGAGCGTTTGGGCTAAAAAATTCTCATGGAGTGTGTTACTCCGATTGACGATCGTTACGAACGCAATTTGTTGTTTATTTTGTCCTTCAAGTTACGTCCGTAGAGACTCAGATAACAGTGATTTAATGGCGAATCCCTCTTTGTATTTCTGCACAGCATAGCTCCTTCGCACCACTGTTCATGTTTTATTCTGATTGTGTTTCGCCGAAGTTCTCTTCGCTCAAGTTCATTTGCGTAAGGACTGATTTGTTATCTTTTGACTCTGGGTCTGTCGCAGACTGTGCATGCTTCTCAGCAGTCAGCACTTTCTTTTATGACATCAGTATACACTAGTGCTGTACATGTTGGATGATAAATTCGTGCACGCGAGCTGGTTTTCTTTTGGCTGGTTCTATTTTTGGTTTTGAGGGTTGTTGGCTGAAGAGGTTTGCTTCAGACATGTTATTCATATCTGCTCGCCCAATTTCTACAATTATATTTTTGCCCGTATAACCAGTAACGGTTGTTGTTGATGCACTGAGGTGTGGCTGCATTGGGGCGAGTGAGCTAGTTTGGTAACACATGTATGACTGTGTGTGCACATTTACGCGCAAGTGCAAACACACACACACACACACACACACACACACGCACACACACACGCACACACACACCCTCAAAGAGAAAACAGCAAACTCACTGTCATACGCGGCAGGGATTGCTGCCATGAGAGTCTCAGCGAGTTCAGGTCTGAGTGGAGTCTTGAGACGCATTGCCAAGTGAGCATATTGGCATTCACCACTCAGCAAGTGAGAGCGAAAGAAGTGAATACAACCAACTATGCTACTCAGCGGCAAAGAGAAAATGTGCTCTACCATGCGATCAGGAACCCTACAACAAGAAAAAGAACAAGATCACGACCAAGAACACGATTACGACCAAGAACACGATCAAGAACAAGAACAACAAGAACAACAGACACGGACAAATCAGATCAAAGAAAGACCCTTGAAAAGTTAGATGTACACGACCATATATAAAACTGTGTCTGAGTTTGCCAGGTGAGCTTGCCATGCATCCAGTACTTGGTCATGTACATGTGCAACTCAACATTTAATAGTTGGCCTATGTGTGTCAAATAGAGCGGAATCGATATGCAGCATGCTACAGTCAGATCTCCACGCAGAGCATGACAAACTATAACCAGAGTTCACCCGAGTATCGACACACACTGCACCGTGCTCTGTGTCACATACCTTTGCGCTGCAAGCTGCTTGACTAGCTCCGAAAGTACTGATCCGGACAGTCCAGCGGGACAGAGTAATGGTGTCAGGAACTGCAGCAGCCGAGTGGAGGGCTCAGTAACGCGACTTGCTACTTGTGCATTGTCACAGCCATCATCGTCATCACCACCCTGACACGAACAACAGAAATGTACAGCCTCTACTACATGTATACAACAATGATAACACGGTGTAGACACGGTGTAGACAAAGAGGGAGCAACAGTAATCTGTAACTCCAAGTGTCAGGCAAGCAGCAGACTTTCTGGTGAACAAGACTGGCAGATTGTGCCAGGGGAGAGGTGTGTCAACTCAATCTGTGTCAATTCCAAGCACATACATGTACATGGAAGCATGATCATTGCAATAGCAGCAGCAGCAGCACCGGTCCTACAGCGTACCTGCAAAGCTAGCGGATGACTGTACTGCAAGACTGCTTGACGAACATGTCCCAGTATGGTTAGCAGCATTGTCAAGCACTCGCCTGTCACCACCGAATCAAGATTATGCGACAAGAGTTTGAGTGTCTGCAGCGCTTCACTGCTTAAGTCCTTCGAGAACCCAGTCGGCAGCTGGCTGTCCACTTTGGAGATATCTACGGCAGGTGTGGGTTGCTGTGTAGGATGTGGCTGAGCAGTTGGCACACTAGTCGCAGCCACCTTCAGCACATAACACACAGTGTGGAGAGCGCAAAAGATAATTGGGCCACATCAGCTTGCAATAGCAAAACACAGGCATACAGCACAGGTACACATGCATATACGTAGATGTGTGGGCGTCGTCTGAAAAGCTAGCTTTGACCACTTCAACCACTAATCTCGTAACAAAGCACTAGACACGGACATCAAGTCGTATGTGAACAATGAAGCAAGAAGTGAAAAGCCATGAAAAGCATCGAAGAAGACGAACAATGTTCTACCCGAGGGAGTCTGTCTGTATGAATGCGTGTGTGCAGTGAGTACGCCAAAAATGATGTCATGCACGACCAGAAACTATGCTCGTACACAGCAACTGAAATGCAATTAATACCACCCCACAATCGACCACAGGGTTGCAGATGGGTAGTGGTTGTACCACTAAACAAGACAAACAGAATTGGTGTATAACTGTTAGCAGTAGAATTCTACAAACGTACATCTTTGAATTTGAAGACAATGCGCATAGAAGCCGGGTCGGCGATCCTTGCTCTTCCCATCGCGTAGGTGAGCAACAGGTCCTGCTCGATGCTATGCAGATCAAAAGCACTCTCATTGCTGCTGCTGCTGTCGGATGAGCGAGACATGAAGACTGACGATGTCAGTGACTGGAGAGCATTGGCAGCAGAGTTGCTACTCATCAGAGAGGTGGCATGTGATGTAAAGTGACGTCGAATAACACGAAGGAACTCCAGCTGATCTTCAACTAGCACATTGCTCCCGGTATTTCTGAAAAACAAAGAACATTCCCAACTCGTCACAACCACGCGCAGTATTTAATTGTGAACAAAAAAACATGATATAGTTTTCTTTCCCTGATAAGCTTCCTGTCTCCAAGAAAGTTAAAAAAAAAAACACGATACTGTAGCATTATTTAGAAACCAAGCAGCATTGTAGTAAGCGTTGAGATAAGAATGACAGTGCAACTTCAACGAACTGAACTGAAGTCAAACTAGATATGCTACCAATATGAGATTATCAGATACACCATTGTATCGTTTACCACACTACAAGGTGGTTGCGCTTGCTGATTGCATAGCCTTTCCATGCAAACTCATCATCATTTGGGATAAATGCATGCAGCCGTCTTGTGACAAATTTTGATAAAGCATGCTCCTTCTTCCAGCTGGCGAAAGAGAACCTGATCTTTCTCTTGCTTGCTCTTTGCTGGGAAGTAGTGAGCTATGTGATTGTGCGACTTCACTAAATGGCCTCGGAAATGGCTATGACTCGTTTCAAGCCTCCTGCCTTCGATTTCACTTCACCAGACTACGGTCCTGCATAGAATCTCTGGTTCTTTGAAAACGACAAGCTAGCTTAATGGCTGGTAGCTCGGCCTATTTAGCTCGTAGCTGTACTGATGAGGCCTCTATGGCCGAAACAGCTTGCTGTCTATAGCATTGGGTTATTTGAAAACATACATTTTAAGCTCTGCTTGGAAGAAGACTTGACTTCTCCGCACGCTTGCAGAACCAATCGACCAAGTCTCCAAGCCCCAACCAAGACACTCCTCACACAACAAGAATGAAGTCAAGGGTCTTAATTTTAATGAAGCTGGCACACCATCAACTTGAGCATAAAAAGTCAGGGACATACCGGACGCTGCATTCCTCCATTTCCAAGACGGTCACATCACCGAGCAGACAGGTCTGACTGCTGACTTCTTGCGGCTGAATCATAGTATTGGAATCTAAATCATTCCGCAGCCTAGCATACAGCGACATCAGCTGGTCGTAGGAGTTGGTACGTGACAACGATTCGTCTGTACTTGGTAGCAGTGTGGAGAGTATGTCCAAGAACTGGTTGTGTGTCTCAACCTGAAAAGGACACAAGGAAAAAAACAAGTGTTTCAACTTCTTCGCCCAGCATGCACTCTAAGCCGACTAACTCTACCAGCAAGAGATTCCATACTCTGGGAATAACACAGCATGGAAAACGGGAGAAAAGCAACGTGATCAAAACTGTCTATTCTACAATGACAATCTAATCCAAAATATTGACCACTCATATAATTCATTCATATTCAAGTGACCTGGAACTCATCAAAGACACTACAGATGGCACACTGTCTCGGTACCATGAAGGGACACAGAATTAAATCCGAGGAGTGTTCGGCACACATGTGTACTTGTGACTGCCAGGAGCTGGTTTTCAAAAGCATGCATTCCCTCATGACAATCAAACACTGTAGAACACAGAGCCAACTCAGCGTGGCATGTGAAACACTTGCGCCATGCACGTTAGCACCAAATACTGGCTGCAACTAGTACATGCATATAATATCATATGTAACTCTGGAAACTTCTGCTTTCATTCTCATTCACTTCCCCATTACTTTACTTGTTTTCTTCCCGTCGTTTTCTTCTTTAAAATCAACATGGTTTTGTCTATTGCCCATATCACCCACTCTTGACTAGTGTCACATGATTGAGAAAATAAGTGAATGAAATAAATAGACACACAAGATAGAGAGGCATATTCCTGTCACACTTACGACTTGTCTCAAGACAACAAAGAGCGTGTCATTGCCCTGGCCTTCTTCCGTACTCTCACTGAGCAACGAGAGTAGTACCGTGCTTGCTGACAGCTGGTGCAGTTTGTTCTCTCTGCTCACAGTTGCACATCCTCCGTGGCCTGGAGTTGATAGGGGATGCCAGTGCCAAGACAGCAGTAACAACAAGCACAATGAACACAGAACAACCGAAGGACACAGTTCAGTGGAGGCACAATAGGCTGGTCCATGACCATGATTGAGTTGATAATGGTGTTCAAGGATCATGCCAATAACAGTAAAGAGACTGGGAACGAAGGATCAAGACTTCCGAATATTTAATGGGCAAAGTGCATGGTGTGATAATTGTGCAGTGCCTTCCATAATAAGATGGCAGGAACACACAATGTCACTTGCATGAGCTACACCTAATGGAGGGCGCACGCCAGAACATCAGCAGCAGCAAAGATATCACGAGTAGCTGAAGCAGTCACCAGCATCACACTCTTTGTTACCATCACAACTTACCAATGACGCCGCCGCAGAAGTCAACGTACGCATTGAAGCGTCCACTGAGGCGCTCGAAAAGTTGATTGATGTGCTGAGCAGCAGACTTGCTGTAGCGCTGCGAAAGCCTTTCCAGAACCTACATGACACAAAGTCACGTCGGGGGAACGGGTCGACAAGTGCAGCAGACACAGGAACAAGCACAACTCTCGGAAAGGAGCCTGGGAGTAAACTGTACATCTAAGCAATTCCTCAGGCATATTGAGTGAAATTGGCAACACACCAGTTTTCAACCCGCATAAACACTTCGACACCCAACTAGCATTACTTGGCAACACAACATGGACCAGTCACGGAGAGTGAAGCTGCCGAGATGATATGGGACCTGTCAAAGGAGAAGAGGTAGCTTCAGTACACAGCTTACATCGGAGATAGGGATTCAAAGAGCTACAATGCAGGTTGCAATTCTGTTCCATATGGCCAGGACACCATACTAGAGCAGGAGCAGTGTGTCAGACATGTTCACAAACAAGTTGGCAGCAGCCTCCGTAAGCCGAAGAAGGAGCACCTTGCAACGCACATCAGAAGTATACGGCTACCTCACAACCTGCAAATATCTACATGTTATTAGCAGCATAGGACTGTTCAACAATCTAGATGACCCACACATGTGAGATGACTGTGAGATGACTGCATGCTAACAAGTGACAACTGACCTGGCCTACTGTGACTGTTGTGGCCTGCTCAAATGTGACGGAAAACGCCAGCATGGAGTGAATCCAGGTGTAGAACTCCACCAAATCAGGCAGCAGCATACCACCGACATGCAGGCGTCTTCGCCACACCATCATGTGCTGTAGAATGTCAGTCCTGGCAAGACGAATGCCCGCGGGCAGAGTATGCCACTGTGTCGATGACCTACTAGCGACAGAGTGCTGGTGCTGCTCCACAGCGTGATAGAAGTGTTTAGATGAGACACGACTCGGGTACACGTTTTCAAAATCTCTGTAGATAACAAAACAGCACAGTACAATCCACAGTTGCTGTATGCATGTATGAGAGAACGAGAGAAAGAGAGAGAGAGAGAGAACTAGAGGGGAGGGGGTGGGGGGGGGGGGGGGTAGGGGTGATATACAAGGCACAAAGCATGGACTGCCGTTTCAGCTGCAGCCTTGTTAAAAATAATCAAGTACGAAAAACCAAAGGCAAAGAGGTTCACATGACATTCAGATGCTTCCGAGGGAGTTGCACTCATTCATCAGCGAGAGTCAAATCCCTGCCGTGAATGACAAGGTTCATCCTACCATCACTCAGCAATCTCCTTGCTCATGATGCTTCTTACTGCCACACTCACCTCAACTTGAGCAGGAGCGGATGATTCTGCCAGACGGCATCATTCACCATTGTGGGATTCTGACATGCAGCTATGCTGGGCTCATACACGCCACTGTGCCAGGATGCCTCTGCTCTGTTCAACGACTCCAGGTTAGTAAACGTCGACTGACCGAACAGACGCTGGCCATTCTAAGTCAAAGCAGCCACACGTCAGAAAGCACAATACATCATCAGTACAACAGAGCACTGAGTAGCAGGAGGCGTGCAAGTGCACTTAACAGTACAGAGTGAAGAACATACAATGCTACTAATACACCAAAAAAGTGCAGTGGACTTAGACCAGTGAATACGTGCAATGGACTTAGACCAGTGAATACACAGAAAATATTCCCTGAAGCGTCGCACAAGGAACACAATACTAGTAGCGATTCTACACTGTGCATTCATCTAAAAAAAGGTGGGTCTTAAACAGTACAGTAGCACAGAGTACACAGTTACCTTCTGCAGGTTAGTCATCGCCTGCACAACAAAGAAGGACCGCTCCTCGTCATTCAAGTTCAGGTTGGTACGCATCAATAGCCAGGCTGTGCGTACTTGAGAGATGCAATAGTGACGTACGGACTGCCATTCAGAAATAACTGGGCCTGTGCATGACACACGTAGCAATGAGAACCAGGAAAAGAATGACCAGGCAGTTACCGCAGTACTAGTCAAAGATACACTCAACATTATTCAATCATAAACTCATTTCAAGAGCAGCTCCGGCCTTGGATTCAGAGTCAAGGGCATAACGAATGTAGACATGAGTACATGAACACTTGATACTGCTACGGCTAAACATGTTGCCTGAGGATTGCTTTTGCATGTAACTCCGAATTGCAAGTAAACCTTGTTTGCATTCTGTGTGCAAGGATGCTCTGCCAATGGGTATTGAGAATTCTTTGAACAGAGGAGGAAATTCCACTTGACAGCAAGACCAAGTACTGTACTAGGGTCTGGCTGGGCCGGCAGTACACTCTACGCTGCACACCACTGCAGTATGACAACGTCAGTGGAGGTCTGGTGATGGGCATGCATGTTTTACCCGTTGCAGAGGCGGCACTGGAGTGACGACATTGCAAGGGTAGCGGGGAAGCAAGTAACTTGTTCCGGTATGCTTTTAAAGATGGCAAGCACTATTGACTAGAGTAATCTAGCACACATGTCCGTTTGCACCATCCTCATGATATTTCCTTGAAAGCTGGCGGCCTGCCAACGTACAACACGATGCTTACCTCGCAGACCATCATACGCTCCATCTTGAGTCAGAAGTGACACACAGAATGCTCCGTAGTTAGCCCACAACAAGAGATAGCGCGACGGAAGAGTGAGGTTACCTGAATAACATTAGAACACATCAAACATCTGATGGTACAATGGTACAAGTAAAAGTAATTTGAAACTTTGCAAACCTGATATTATGGGGAGCGCATCAAGCTTGGTCCACTGTGAGCAAACACAAATTGCAATTTCGAGTTTGGTCTTAATATGATCTCCAGTTCAATACTAACCTCTGGTACAGTGTGTTGTGTAGTCGGATCTGCCATACTCTCCGTCAGCATTCAGTTCACATCCACAGTCATACTGCAGACCGTTGGCACTGACCTTGTTCGGGTACTGAAGCAAACATTTTTAAAAGAACCAGGCAGAGAACTAGAACTTAGTGAACAAGGAATATATTGCGCATGCGCAATAGGCTACTACTAACAACACGGTCTTTTATCTCTTGTGAATTTAGACCGTACTTATGGGTGCGAGTCGCACAAGAGCTGTGTAATGTACATGTCTACATTGATGAAGTCACAGTGCATTTTCACATACCATGTTGCCGGTGAGGAAAGTTCCAGCCAGGCTAGCTGGATTGAACATGTGTGCCCACAGGTGAGAAGAGTCTGCCGGCATACCCATCACACCAGCAATCAAATTGGCCAGTGCATTTCGTAGCTGAGCATCCTCTGCACACACACACACACATACACACACACGCACGCACACACGCACGCACGCACCCACACACACACACACAGTATACACCGGTGTATGTACACAAGCATGCAACATGCACATACAGAGTGACAGATGAGCAGATTAGCCACAGGAAAAAAATATCGCAGTCAAATCATCGCACATGGGATACGTGTGTTCGTAAAGCAACAGGTCAGACTATCGAAATGATCAAAAGCATCACAGCTCCATTACTTTGAGCTGTTTACAATCATTCCAGCTAACTGAGCATATCAACACAATCATCCCAGCTAACTGAGCATATCAACAACACATCTAGGCAACCGTTGATGGTGCCTTACAAGCAATGAATGCTCATTAACACAAACCCATGCATGTTTTGTGCGCAGCCATGTCCATCCCATTACTATGAGGAGAGAGAGAGAGAGAGAGAGAGAGAGGGGGGGGGGGGGGGCACAGCCAACTAGACACCATATCTTTGCATATCAAACAGCGCTGAGCAATCATCGTACCCGAGTCTAAAGGCAAGCGCGGGTCGAAAACCTGCCATAGAGAATCAACTTCCTGATCGGATGGGTCGCGGCGGCGGTGTATACTACCAGATGGGCCTAACTGCAAGCGTACGGCATCAGCATTGGCAGGATTCATAACTTCTGCTCGCTGGATCAAACGGACTGAATACAAGGAAAGAAAGAGGGGCGTAAAACCAGAATAAATTATCAGCAAATACAAAGCAACCTCATAGGCATTCTGATCTCTAGGAATCCCTCGTTTAAAAGCACTTGTACAATGTGGCGTACACGGCTGACATGGAACAAGAAAGCAAAACACATCCTTTCCAACTCTTCCCCACGCTGAGTGTAAAGACTAGATTGAGTTGAAATCTACACTCTTTACCTGTACACACCACACCTTGCATGCTACAAAGAACAAGTGTGGTACATTCACTACAGCCTTACTTGGATCCAAGAAGGCCAGAAGCAATGCTACCTGGCAGGGCTGCAGCTCCAGGAAACCCAGATCTTCATGTATGGCAGCAGTCAGACTCGTGCTGGTGTGCCGGTGCAGATAGAAGCAATGATACACACAGTACCACAGAACCATGCGCAGCTGGCAGCGCAGTGTCTCCTCCTCGTCAGACACGGCATCAGCAAGTGGACCGCTGCGTTAAAACAAACGACAACAACACACACACACACACAAACGTCAGTGAAGACAGGGGGACCGAACATAAACAAACTACTACGTCACATAGTTTACACCCATGCGGGAGCATCTACTGTCGTGGACATCATACTCGAATTATGAGTATTCTACTGTACTAACTAAACAATGAACAGTGCTGCTCAATGAAATCCTATCATGTGATTGAATGCCTGGCCGGACACTGTCCAACCCTAGACCTACAAACACTGGGATGTGAAGTGGTGCAGGGCTACGCAAACTTGATTCACGCAATCGAATTTTATCGAGCAGCAGCGTAGTTACCGTTACACGTCTGGAAGAAAAGCATGTGGTGTGATTGCGTGTACTTGTGGGGTGGCTGTGTCATGTGTGTAAGAAAAGACATCATTTTTCAAAATGGCTAACCCGAGGCAGTAACATGATGGCATCTGAGCTCCCCGCAACCCCCTCAGCCAAATCCTGGACACGTCACTGGAAAATGTACTCTTGATAACACTCAGAAGGATACTCCTGTACATTATTGTAGGACTTGCTAGGCACTGGCAGAAAGCGTATGTGTGTGCGTGCGTGCATACATGTACGCGTGTGAGCTTGAAAGGACTGCATGCTGTAGTACAAACATGTCAGATGGAGGCTGGTCTCACCGTAACGTAGCTACAAACATGCCAATAGATTCTTGCTCTTCTCTGCCGCGGAACTCTGCTGATCGTTCGATGATGTCACGTGAATAGCGGACCAGAGAGCGATAGATCTTGCCCAGGTCGGATGACTCAGAAGTGGACGGGTAGGCGAATGGCATCAGATGGCAGTTGATCACCAGTGGGTGCTGTGCATAGATCATAGATCAACAATGATGGACAATGGTGAACGTGGTGAGATAGCTCTAGTAATTTCTACTTCGAGTAGTTATATGCCATTTGGTACATTACATGCTGAGTTACCATGTTAACGAACTTGCCCCAGTTCTTACCTCCAGCTCATCAACGAATGGTTTGAGGAAAGGATTGAATGCAAGCACCAGTGTTTGCAGCTGATCACCAGTCAGCAGCTTAACCAGACGCTCAGAGCTGTGCAACTTGCGCAGCAGGCGCGACAGCAAGACATAGCTGTGACCACCCTTCTTGCCACCACCTACAGCACACATACACACGTTCATATGCACACGGTCACATACACACACACATTCATACACATTCATACACACATCAACCCGTGCATGCATATGTGCACACAATCGCAGGAACACAGATGCACAGGGTCGCAAAGACAGTCAGCCGTTGACATCAGCATGCATGAAAGAGGAAGATGATACACTATGAACGTGTGACTCCCACTTACCCGTTGCCTGATCAAGAACCCAGTTGTTAACCAGGTTGACAAGATCATGAGGGAAGTGTAGGCGCAGTCCCTCACGCTGATCGGCATCGCAGCCCAATGCATAGTCACCCATGCGGTCAGCCAGCTTGAATAGCAATACCTGAAACATACAAAAAAACCCACACACACACAAGTCCATATGCGTGTGAACGGGGCCATTCACGCACAGTATCTGTGCATTGCATTGCGAGAATGCAATGGCAAGAGATCAAGCAGTAAACACCTTGCAGAGCGCAGTGGTGACAAATGTTCAACCAAGCAGAGTCCTGGGTCACTGCACAGTCTACTGTTCACGGTGCTTGGGCTGTGCAGTCCCGGGACTGTTACAAGTATAATTATTCTCAACATTAAATGTCACTGACCATCGCTGTAAAACTTGCACCCCTCTTACTATAAATGGAGACATCCAGGAAACAGCATCGGCATGATCAGTCTTGCCCTTTGGCATCTCAAACTTTCAGTAGTACATGTACATTTACTGCCATGATTCAGACTCTTCTTCTCGACATCATGATCTTCAAGTTCTATAATGGCGAGTTGAACCTACCTGAAGAGTTGCTTGGTACTCGATGGCCTCAACACAGCTGGATGGTGTCTGTTGACACAAAGCATGCAACAGAAGGTACATTAGAAGGCTATACAGAATACAAGTCCACCAAAAAAAGTCCACAGATCTCCTAATTTCACCGAAAGCCCACCAAAATCTCTTCAGCAGTCAGACAACAGACAAATCAAATAACCCATGCCTAAATACACATCTACTCGTGTACATGCACTTACTTCAAGTCTACGCAGCAGGGCAGCCACGTGCAGCAGCTCCATGCCTTGGAGCGAAGACATGCGCTCAAACAGACAACACGTGAAATAGGACTCCGCCAGCAGACTACTATTCACTGCCAGATCCGGATAGGACTGGCGGATGTATGGCTGATCATAGAAGCATGGGATGAAGCTAAGCCACACCAAAAGGTAACAAAACACATAAAAGCACAGAATGGAGGACAGAACAGCAACAGCAGCAGGAGAGAACAAGACAGGACTTGACATTACAAAAGAGAGTATTGTTATGGAGAAAGAGCCACCATGCGGTCACCGAGAGTAAAGCAAAGGAGAACGCCACAGTGATGTGCTGCCTAAAACAAAAACATGCAGTGAAAGTCATGATGCAATTTTCAACACATGTATGTCTGAAGACTACGAAGCAGTACCCAAGCACAGCTTCCAAAGGTATAAGACACACACATACCAAGTGGCTGCATTCCTTCGGTTGTGACACAGCACTGCTTCAATGTTTGCACGTAGCTGGGCATAAAGCAAAACAAATACAAAAATAAAGAGTGCTTCCACACCGCATGGAGGCTTCAACAATGCATGTCGTTACACTGCCCACAAATGGGAAACATCACTTCACAAATGGCTAACATGTAAGGAATATCTTACAAGAAGGAATGGAATGCTAAGTCACACTGACCTTCTCATAGGCTCCTTCATCCCTTTGTACTACAAGTAGCAACTGCTGAGTCCAGTATTCAGCCATTGATGCTGTGAACAGCTCTTCACAGCAGGACCTGACGGCATTCAAGACGTGCACATTCTCATTACCGTCGCTTTGCACAGAGGCAAGGTGTGTCACCGGGGTTGGCTGATTGACCAAGGACCATCCTTCATCACTAAGCAGTATAGCAGAGTTGCTGTGGATGGACTTGAGCAACCACAGGCAGTCGGCCTCACAGTATATTGATGTATGCATGGAGAATGACTTGGGCAACGTGGGGAAGTAGTGCTGGAGTAGTAGCTGCAGTAAACCATACAGACGACAATCAGACATCTGTTGTTTACCGTATGTGCTCCATGTGCATATGAGATCATGCTGGGCTACTAAGTCTACTGCAGGATCTGACTGTGAATCAATATCGGCCAGAAGAATCACATGCTGAATGTCAAAGTCTGTACCTGGCTAGCTACATTACATGTATATAGCTAGTACAGTGCTGCTCAATGAAATCCAGTCGCGTGAGTCAAGTTTGCGCCTTGCCCAGTGTTCGCAGGTCTAGGGCTGCACAACACCCGGCGCATACTTGAGTGACACGACTGGATTTCATCGTGCAGCACTGTACACCTGCACACCTATCACTGTACCTGGATGAGCAGAGCACCGCTCCTGCGGAACTGCTGCCGGCCACTAGAGGTGACATTGCCATTCTCGCTGGTATGCACATCTTCAAAGTCCTGGCTATTGAGTTCATAGAGTGTTGCCAGGGCATGGTAAACGGCATCAGTGATGCTCAAGTATACCTGTGAACACAGAAATATGCACAGCACAGACAAGCAGAATGGGCACCGAGGAATAAGCTTGGGTTAGCTACATGGTTGACACAATCCTACTACAAAAGCACTGCAGTACACTAGTACACTGTACGGTAAAGCCTGTCCTATATGACACTGTTACCCACAGCATAATGGCCCGCCTGTCCACGCACCTGTCCTATATGACTGTTACCCACAGCATCGTGGCACTCCTGTCCACGCACGTGTGCGACGTTTGGCCCCAGACAAACTCAAAGCCGCTCGACAGACCACATGTTGGCTCTCAGTATAGTACGTCCATCGAGCAGCCCCTACTCGTCTCCGCTGCATATGGTACCCAAGAAATCTGGTGACTGGCGCCCGTGCGGTGATTACCGAGCCCTGAATGCTGCCACACAGCCCGATCGCTACCCGCTGCCACACAGCCCGGCCGCTACCCGCTGCCACACAGCCCGATCGCTATCCGCTGCCACACAGCCCGGACGCTACCCGCTGCCGCACCTGCACGATTTCTCCACCGTCCTCCAAGGTGGCACAGTATTCACGAAGATCGATCTGGCCAAGGCATACCACCAGATTCCAATGCACCCTGATGACATCGCCAAGACCGCCGTGGTCACACCTTTTGGCTCTTTAGAGTTCCTGCGGATGCTATTCGGTCTGCGCAATGCTGCCCAGTCGTTTCAGCGTTTCCTGGACCAGATACTTCATGGGTTATTATTCGTGTTCGCATACATCGACGGCTTACTGATAGCCTGCTGCAGCATAGAGGAGCACTTGAAGCACGTGGACAGTCCTGCAACGCCCAAGTATGGCCTTATCATCCAGCCGCTGAAGACCGGGCACACCTTCCGGTGGTGCAACATGCATTGGCCAAGCTACTTTTCTCTACAAAGGATAATGCCTGTTTTGGCTCAGAAGCATACGAGCCAAGTATTCAATTATATCCAGATTCACACACAGCCTACGGGCATAGTAACTGTTAGTTTCTCACAGATCTCCCCAATAGGACCAACGCCCGGTGCTGAAACCTCGTTGTGACTGGCCCTCTACTCCAACAGAAGGCCTGGGGTACGCGAAGGAAATGGGAGTAACTGGGTTTGCAGCGTCGAACGGATGGCTCAAAGCGTTTAAGAAACGATACGGTGCCAAGACTGCATTGCTCAGTGTCGAGGCGGCTGTGTACATACAACTGTGTACATACAATCATGTACATTCTGGATACAGTTGTGAGCCAATCTACAGCTGCTGAAGTCGGCACTGCTCAACGCTGCACAATCACTTGTCCAGTAGAGTCAAGTTGATGACTGGGTAGTTTGTCTTCCATAGCTTTGTGACGCATACAGCACTGTTGACATATTCAACGCGGACGAAACAGGATTGTTTTTCCGTGCTCTACTCAATCACTCCCTCGTTGCTAGCAACAGTCCTTGCAAGGGAGGGAAATCCTGCAGGGACCACATCACTGCCTTGCTTGGTGCAAGTGTAAGAGGAGAAAAGCTGCAGCAGCTAATCAAAGGGAAGTCTGAAAACTCGTGCTGCTTCTGTGGCATCAACAGAGCTGCACTTGGTGTCTGCTATGAAGCAAACAAGAAAGCCTGGGTGAACAGCGAGGTCTTCAAATCATGGCTTGAGTCCCTAAACAATTGTTTCTTGTCCAGCCCACCCTGACATTGACCTCAGTAACGTCAAACCAGATACTACTTCAAAGTTGCAGCCAATGGATGGTGGAATTATCCAATCGATGAAGCTGCAGTATCGCAAACGTTTCCAGCATGCAACTCGCCTGGAAGCAACAACTGGAGATTCGTACAGCGTCCTTATGGGACGGATCTGCTGTGAGCTTGGCTTCACACTAGTCCGTGACTCCGCCATGATGTTGCATGGGAGTCGGAGGAAGGTAAATTTTAGCCATCACCCCAGTGATGTCCTGAAGCATGAGTCGCTCATTCCAGTTTGACTCGATTCTTTTCGCTTTTGCTCAAGTGCATGTGGCATGATCGTTTCCCAGCTTCGTTCACCAGTTTCGCACCGTTGCAGTTTATCCTCTGTTACATATTTTTGTTTTGTTGTTTTCTTTCTCTTCTTCCTCTTTGCTCAAGTTCTATTCTTCTGTCATTTTGTTGTGAGTCCGCACGCTTTAACTTGCACTCGCAAGGTTGATCATTATCCCTTGAACGTTTTAGGATTTGTGCCCAGTCCTGAAGTTATCCTGAAGTTATTACTTATTGGTTTGTCTTTATTGTTTTGCATTTACTTAGAGCACGTTTATTTTTATTTTTTAGAGCATGTGCTCAATTCGTGTGGGCATGTGCCCTTTCCTGTTATAATTATTTCATCAATGTTATGGTAATATTTTGTTACAAGGGGTGGTTGTAAAAGACAGGTTTTACTGTGCTACCATTGGCATTGTTCCCGGGTTAAGAGGGGCTCTTTCAATTTGGAACTATTTTCTTGCATTTGATATTGCAGCTACAATTTGTTTGATTTCTGTGCTACTGCACCTCCTCTGATTCTGCCCTATATTCGATACACACTCTCTTTCTTTAACAGGTGTGCCGATGTGCCAGTCTGTTGCATCTCCCTTTCCTGCCTACCGGTATGCCCCCTTCTGCCCCTTGAATGCTACCGGATCCTTCCTCTTCTCTCTCTCTCTCTCTCTCTCTCTCTCTCTCTCTCTCTCTCTCTCTCTCTCTCTCTCTCTCTCTCTCTCTCTCTCTCTCTCTCCCCCCCCCCCTCTCTCTCTCTCTCTCTCTCTCTCTCTCTCTCTCTCTCTCTCTCTCTCTCTCTCTCTCTCTCTCTCTCTCTCTCTCTCTCTCTCTCTCTCTCTCTCTCTCTCTCTCTCTCTCTCCTCTTCTAAAATTCTCAAGTTCTCTCGTTTTATACTACACGGATCTTTGCATCAGGTCTAAATAAGAACAAGAGACAACACACAATTCCCAAGAGTGATATATGGGATTTATTTGTATTTCAATTCCTTCAACTAATGAATGATCAATTTGCCTATTCAAATACACACAAAATATCTGAGGATAGCTTGCACAGCTGACCGGTTACCAGCTGCAAGTTCCGGATATTGTTCACAAGGTCTGGGCACACGCTGCATGTGTTGCGATTTTGCTGTTTATTGCTGTACTGATATATTATGATCCAGGTTTTTGTTTGGCCTTGTGTGCCTGATCTAGAGCACTGGCTCTGTGTTTCGTTGGTTGGCCCTTGGGTTTTACGCCGTGGCTCTTCGTGAGGTGGTTGGTTCTTCTGGTAGGGCCAACGTCTAAGCAAGCAATCGCAAAACATTGAGCAAGAGGACCTACCGTATCCGCTGTTGTGTTCCGGTCAAGAGCCACTTGCAAGGCCATGACAAGGTGAATGACTGCAGAGATGTTCTCAACTGACAAGTGAATGATGTTGAGCAGAGCACTGATGACTGCACAGATGTTCAGTTTGGCTCTGTGCTTTCCTTGCAGAAGAGGTGTGTACAGCAGATGTGGCATGGACTGAAGCTGCACGTGCACACAGACATAGATATGTACAGCGGCGTGCACATAAACAGACGAGCATGCATGAATACATTCACACACCCCACATGCATACACACACACATGCACTCATATATACATGCACTCATATATGCACACACACGCACATACACATACATATACATACATGACCTATACTCAATGATGCAGACAGCCAGACTGTTTTGGCCAATGAGGCCTCATCAGTGCAACTCCGAGCTTAAAATAGGATTGAACTGTCAGCCATGGCTATGAGAACCACAGACATTATACATGACCTATACATAATGTACGTCATAAGCATGCCCAGGTCAACATGCCATTTTACGTGACATTACGGTAACCGACTCGCGACAGCCATCCAAAGCACAAAAGAAGAATGTCAAACCATCCACCATACTCGGACAATCTTGTTTTACTTTGAAGTATAATCAATGTCCCATTTCTAGCACACATACATTGCACACAAATCAATTTATAGCATTTCCGGTCATGCCATGTCAATAAACATACCACAGACATGTACGCAGAATGCCACCGGGAGAGGTTGTCGACACCGACACTTGCCTCCGGACGATCTCGGAAACTCGAGACCAAGCCAGTGTGAAGCGAGGTCACAAGGAACAGTGTCAGGCGAGCTTCAAGCTGCTGCGTTGCTCTGTCAGATACTGCAAGTTGCTCAGATGACTACCACAAAGGACATCAACACAAGAATACATGTACATAATCATTTAGATGATTTCAGTTGCAATTCTTCTTGGCAAGATTATCCAACCAAAAAGGTTTGCAAGGATTCGGCACAAGCCGCTTGGACATCATGAATTTCTTGTCTTTTTCCATGCTCAAACGTACTCAGAGTAGGCTGCAATCTCTTATTCAAATACGGAGCAAATCAATGGCACAGTAGAGCTAGTCCTGTGCTCATACAGTGCTCAATGCCCCAAAGGGTAGAGCTTCCGTTGGGAGACAATCAACTGAATATCCAATGGATGTAAAGATTGTACGCGCCTGGAAGCACGCATTGGCACAGTGTACAATGGTAGAGACTGAGCAACACTGGATGCTAAAAAAAGTCAATATGAGTACATGTATACCAACAAGGAACCTGCTCTGCCCAGCCAAACACCAATTGTAAGTAGAAACATTCCACTACCTCGTCCATGAGACCATCAAGAGCAGCGAGAGGACGCAGTGACTGCGAGAGCTTGGATAGCGCTGGCAGACGGAAGTGCGAGAGGACATGCAGCAGAATGAGTCTCTTCTCAACAGGCTGCACCTATGATGAACAATGAAAAAAGAAAAGAAAATTCACAACAGAACCATGACTTGCATGCCTGCATAGAACATTGACTGGTCTTCATTACTGACCCTGGTTCTCGAACCAGTTATTACTAGAAAAGAAAATTTAGTCCAGGACCAAACAGATGTCATGCGACCACTAGCCGATAGGTACACGTGTTGACAAGCCATAACACATCTTATAAGCTGGCAGTAGGCATGTAATGTGATCAGTGTGCAAGCAACGCAACACTACAGGCATCAGCAGTACCGGCGGCGGCATCAGCAGCCCTACAGGCTACAGGGCATCAGCAGCCCTACAGGCTACAGGGTATACATTTTCTTACTGTTAGTCCCTCTAGGAAGACGGAAACCAGCAAGTGCTCAAAGTCAGCTCCCGGCCGATGACCGGGTGATTGTCCCCTGGCCTTTGCACTGCTACTGCTGATGCGCAGACGCTGGCGAATGAAATCATTCAGGTACAGCTGCCACAAGCATGGATAGCGAGCCATGAGCTGGTATGCTATCAGCGGTGTTCTGTCAGTCACAGTCTGTATCACAAGAAACCGCAGGAAGACGATAGGAGTGGATGAGCAAATCAAAAGCAACCATATCACATTGAGATGCATGTGTGGTAAGGAGGTGCATTCCCTTGAGTATCAGTCACACATACTGGTAAGCAAGAATGAAGATACTCATGCACGCACACACCAGCACACACGAGCAGGCACGCGGACAAACACACGCACGTACGTACGCACGTACACACGCACACACGCACACACGCATACATGCATACATGCACATGTACCAACTGTGCATACCATTGACAGCTGGACACCCATTAGAATCTGAGACTCCTCACCACCCTCGAGATTATAACAAAAGAAGCCTCCATACACTTGCTGACCAACAACCTCTGGTATGTACATGTGCATAGCTGGGCATCCATGATAACCAACATCCACCAAAGTACAGTAGCTTGCTATTACACAATACCCCCTACCCCCTACCCCCTCACAGACAAGAATGCCTCACCCCACAGCGTTCCAGCTCGTGCAGACGATCAAACATGGCCGCTGCAGCACGCTCTTCCAGCTGCTGTTGACTGTCGGACGAGGAGGAAAACAGCTGTTCCTGCTCACTACCTCCAGCCGCATTGGCATTCCGCGCTGGTGCAGCAGGCTTGCCATGCTCATCAGTGATGACTTGCTGAAGAATCTGCGCGTTGGCACTCCACACTCGCTGGAAGAAGGGAAAGGTGGGCGGTGGAGGAGCCAGGTGACGAGGCATTCTCAGGTCGGGCATGTGATTCATGGCCTGTGGTACAATAAAGAACACGTATCAATCCGGTCACCACATGAACACAAGTGTTGGCTAAGCTATGCATTGTTGTAATTTGTTCTCACCAGTTTCCATTTCATGTCTGTACTCTGAGGTCTTCAACTTCGAAGTCATTGCCAGAATGTATTGCACTATTTGAACGTATCAATGTGTTAGAGTCGTAGTCTACTCTCTATTACTAGTATTAGTTTGAGCAGGCCTCAACAACCAATAATTAATTAATTTATTATGTAAAGTAAAGACCACACTCTCAGTATTGCAGAGTGCAGCACAGGACACAGAGACTACCCAGTTACGGGTACAGGTGCAGGCACTGGTACGAGTAGGATTACCGGTATGGGTACATGTATGCGTACTGGTAAGGGTGGGTACAGGTACAGGTACTGGACCGGATAATGGGGGTACGGGTACTGGTAGGGGTGGGTACAGGTACTGGACCGAATAATGGGGGGTGGGGGGGGGGGTACGGGTACTGGTGGGTACAGGTATAGGTACTGGACCGGATAATGGGGGTACAGGTGCTGGTAGGGGTGGGTACAGGTACTGGACCGGATAATGGGGGGGGGGGGGGGTACGGGTACTGGTGGGTACAGGTATAGGTACTGGGACGGATAATGGGGGTACGGGTATTGGTAGGGGTGGGGGTGGGTACAGCTACAGGTACAGGTACTGGAATGGATAGCGGGGGTACGGGTACTGGTCAGGTCCTGGTACTGATATCAGTACGGGCAGGGGGGGGGGAGGGGGTACTGGAATGGATATAGATACAGGCACAGGCACCTACCTTGATGCTACTATAGTTTGGTAATGGCAAAGCATCTGTAACCGCACAAAACAGATCCATCACGGCTGCACCCATTTCTGTATCAACCGCCGCCTCTCGATGAGAACTACCATCATGCGCAGGAGGTGAAACACTTCTTTCTGTCGACTTGGAAGCCATTAACCTAGCGAGCACCTCAAAATTGAAGTGCTCGTTCAGCTTGCTAATCAGCAATGTCAGAACGTTTTGCACCACCAATGAAAATACATCCTCCAGCTGTACACGCCATGGCAGAACAAAGAACAACACAACAAAACAGAGCAGCAGCAGCAACAACAACAACAACAACATGGATAAGAACAACAACTAGCTGATACAAACCAGTAGTTTGGTAACACACACTTACCAAATAAAGGACATGTTGGGAATATGGAAACGTAATATCACATTTCCGGGGAATAGACCACACTTCTATTGCTCAAACAATAGGCCAGCAATCCACCATGTGGCTTAAACTTCGAACGCTCATTTTAGTACAAACAACTACAAACTGGAATGTGGCCGGCACAGTCTATTGCCTGGAAAATACAGTAAAAAGAACATTGTACCACATTTTCACCACTTTTCCATTACCCACATACAAGCTATTGCCACCTTGAGGAGATGAGTTGCACTCGAGGAGTTGTACAGCTGAGGCAATATCCTAAACAACCAAACTTCCACATCATCTCAGAAAGTAGACAGGAAGGACTGCTTTGCAGAAACGCACCCTGGGGCAGTGCGTCCCTGAAATTCAGATTCAGTTTTAAATGAACGTCATTTTCGCTCACCGTCAAAAATCACAGAATCACAGGAAGCATGCATGATAGAACGCTAGCGTGGTTTGCGAGTGTTACCTGCTCTGTGAGGCTGAACGAGTCACTCTGCTGGTGAGTGAGTGTGGCGGTAGCATGGAAATGATCAAGCACGGCCTGGTCACTCCAGTACTGAGCAATTCTCTTGCACACAACACTGGACAGTGGATGCACTGGTGACATGATCTCGGTCAGCAGCTTGAAGCGACGCCTGGCATTGACTTCACCATTGAACCAGCCACCAGGACAACTTCCAAACATTATCCTGAGCACACGCACGCACGCACACACATACACGCACGCAAACACATGCACATGCACACGCGCACATGCGCACACACACACACACATACACATACACACACACACCACGCACACACATACACACACACACACACACACACACACACACACACACACACACAGCAAGAACAATGTTGCACCACCATGCAAGCGTATACTAGCACACATAAATTATCACAGAGCAGCAGCACTAGAGGTTATCCTCATACATCATCACAATCTGATCACATACAATGTACAGTGTGTATATAGCACCATTAGTATTTTTTATTCCTTATGTAACTTATACAGTCAAACCTCGTTAGGACGATGAACTTCAAGGGACTGAACAAGTCTGTTTGTCTTATCGGGAGTTCTTCTTATCCAGATCTGACAAAAAAGCGATATGCATATCATATGGATTGTATTTACGTGAAGGTGCATGCTGTGGTACATGGGAAGCATTTTATTCTTAGCATAAGTCAGAAACAGGTAAGTGCAATGACAATGTGCAATGAATCACGACTGCACCGAAAGTAACGCGCTGATTTTGTTTAAAAAAAACAATTTGCACTGTACGTACAGGTACAATATGGCCTCAACTATTGAAAAAAAGAAGAAGAAAAAAGCAGCCAGCGCACGCGCACGCTCGTGGACCGAAAGTTTGTACTACATGTACATGACCACACTGATTTTGCTCAAAAAACATTTGAAAATAATTCGTCTTCGCGAAAGTTCCATGTACAGAAGTTCGTTGTACACGAATAATTTTGACTTGAATTGATGCCTGGCCAACCACAGGATTGGCCCTAGTTCGTACTAATGGAAAGTTCGTCTTATCAGTGTTCGTCCTAACAAGGTTTGGCTGTATTTTATTCCTTATGTATGTGTGACGTCATCACTTTCAAGTCATACTCTGCTAGTTTGTGCATATTTCAGCCAGAATGGGCTGGATATATTGTGCCACAACTTAGTCATTTTTCAACATTTTGATCCATTGGTTTTGCATTCCACTCTGTACAAACACAGCAGCGTCATCCGTGAGAGCTGGCCAATTTTTTGCCCAACGCACTCTTTACTCGTGCTGCGGCGGCTCCTATAGGATAGAAACACACCATGTAGTACAATACTACAACACCATGGCACTGCAGCACAGTGTAACACAAGTGCTGAGCTATGGGACCAATTGAATTTCAGCAACATATGAAGATATTCAAAAGTGTGCACGACTTGACTAGAAGTGGAGAGGTAAACAGAGTGGGAAAGAGAGAGAGCATCCAAGATAAGCCACACATGCACGAACATTCTCCATACCTGGATACAACCACACGCAGCGCCGCTGGCAGTTGCTCAGCAATCGAGTAGCGAACAAGCGATGCGAAGTTCTCTGCCAGCCCCACGGGTGGATTTGACAGGCACGTAAGACGCATCAGTTTACTATAAAGAGCCCAAGAAACATACATACACACACACACACACACAAACAGACACAGACACAGACAAATGCACACACACACACACACACACACACACACACACACACACACACACACACACACACACACACACACACAGTTGCATACAGACGTATGAATGCACACATCCATACACACACATACACGCACGCACGCACGCGTGCACGCGCGCACACATGCACACACACACACACACGCACACACACACACACACACACACGCACACACACGCACACACACGCACACACACACACACAAACTAACACAAACCCATGCTGATGTTTTGATGAAACAGTGGACCGCAGATACAACCAAGGTATACACACACTTGCAATGAACTGTCGACTGATGAAAACAGCACTCAGCACAGAACTACATGAAGACTGGAATAAATAGTACTTGAAATGCCAGCTACACTTACTGTACATTGACTGCACCTGGCGAAGTGCCATGAGAGATGACCTCCAGGTAATGGTGATCCCATCCCAGCAGAAACAATGCCGGGTAGCTGCTGGGACCATGGAGACGTTCAGCCGCCGAATGCAGCAGGACAACAAACAGCTTGGTCTTGCATGGCGCGTTTCGTTCCTGGCAGTTGTGCAAACACAAAAGAGATACAAAAAGTTCTACCGCTATTTCGTAGAAAGATAACATGAAGAAAACCCTCTACGAGTATGTACACTGATGTGATACACACACGTGGGAAACAAACACACACTTTGTACGCACACAAGTAGCGCAAAGTACCGCGAGAGCACCCCACCAAGGCCAACCATTTAGGGTCGTGTTTCGGAGGTGCGGTCGTGTCTGTAGGTCATACGACAAGTACGAGGTCATTTGCTATTTTTGGACACTCAAATTTAATAGCACCCTATTATGTTGGTTTGTAAGATAAATTAAATTTCTTTCTTGCTTTTCTAGTGGCACACTTATGCTTTACCACCACCACACACACCTGAAGGCATAGAGTTGAAGCATGCGGCCACAACTTGACCTGATCGAAGGTGTCTTTTTCTACTGCTTTTTCAATGCGAGCAATTATTGGACAACTAAATTAAATAGCATCTAGCAGCAGTCTGCAATGGTGTGAACAAGTAAAACTTGCACAGGACATGAAAATGGGGTAAGGCTATGCCTATGAGACCGGCTGATATGAGTTCTAATGACAGGCCGTTCATAGCAAGCTTTTTAAGGCTTTTCAATGTGACACACAATTTAAAGGGTCACTCAAGGGTTTTCATGGACGTCATATTCAAGAACAGAGGAGAGCACTCCAGTGACTGTGTGGCCCATCTCCTTCTCATATTTCGCAAAGAGTGGAGGGCTAGCGCCGTAACTAGCCGCTGCGTCCTTCTTGGTTAGGAAGTGTTCACTGGTGCCAGGTGAGTGGAACGCTCGCACTGCTAAACGAGATTTCTCCTGACCAGAACCCCTCCACAAATGCACCGGTTGAGAAGGCGAGGAGACTCTTCTAGGCGGATTCGAGCTGGAAGACGTAGTCCCTGGAGTTGATGGAAGGGATACAACATCCCCCATGTCGACATTCTCTCCGTTATGCGACGTAGAGTCAACGGAATCCTCAATCATTTATTATTTAATCGAAATTTTCAAAATTACTCATTACATTACCTAAGAATAATAAAGAAAACGCCCAGAAAGAAACGGCCTTCACCGCTAAAAATTGACACGAAGAAACTTGAGGACCACACGAAGACACTCTTGTCAAAGATTTGTCCACCAAGGAAAGGACAACGACTCAGGGGGACTCTACTTCCATATTTAACTGATTTGTCCAAAAATTGCGACATGTCCAAAAATTGCGAATCACCTCGTACCTTGTACACACATTGCATGCTATGCAGGCTATCCATCCTTACAATGTAGTTTACCTTCGAGTGATTGTCAGTTCCACACAAGAACATGCTAAGTGTGACCTTAGTTCACTTTGCTTCTCACACCGTACAACTTAGTAGCATTATGCCACACAAATCTCCTTTCCTTGGCTGTAAAAATCAAGGTAGCGCGCTCTCACGGTACTTTACGGCACACACATACAAACACACTACTAAACAGACAAAAATTAACTTACTCGCGTGATTGCCTACACCTCTTCTCGGCAAGACTACTGAATCTGCAGTATTCATATACTGGTACTTGATGATAGAGATTAACTTACTTGTATAATGGCCCTGGATAAAGACGTAGCGTTAGACCGTTCCTCATCTTCAATGCTCAGTCTCAGGTGGTTGATCCTCTGACGAGAGCAGTTTGCTGTGTCTGCCATGAACACCAGCACTTGATGAGTTTCAGATCGGATGAACCGCTGCAACATCGTCTTCATTTGCTCCTGCCACACAAAGCAAGACACAGGGACACGGCATATTATCTTTGTTCCAGAGAAACAAGAAATATCGCATGAGACTCAGTTTGACTAAGTTTCCAAAAAAATCCGCAGGAACGGCACCACCAGAGAAACATAGCTAAGGCCAGAAATTACGACATCCAGGAATGCAAAAATTCCGTACATGGCAAGGTAGCTGGAGTTTGCAGCCCACCATTGTACTTGCGCTAGGGTTTTCCTCTACCTTAACACTTGCGGCAGTAATGTCCTCTATCATGAGCTAGTTCAGATTGTTCCTGGTTGCCGCAAAGGACTCCAGGCACCACCTGAACACTACAGTTGACAAGGACATTCACAAAGTGCCAGGGCCGTATGCAGGGCCACAGCGAAGTCTCCTGGGCGCCACAGTAACTTAGCTGGGGAATAGGGAGGAAATCCCACCCAAAGCCCGGCCCGGCGGGTAAGGGTGAGTTGGGACAGCGCAAGGATGTCCCGGAAAAGCAATTCTGTGATTGTCACGAACTCACTGCTTGACACCAAGCAATATTCGTCACTAAAGGTTCGAAGGTCTGGTGCATTGCCTTAGCGCATCAACAGCACACCATGCCTGCTGTTGGTGTAAAGTACACAAGGATCCCAGGTGGAACGTTGACTTTCCTCCAATTCACGGGTTTTCCCGATCACTTGCGTAAAGTTGCTCAACTTTACGTAGTGCAGAACCTCGTGCTTGCGAAATGGGCTTTGGCATTGGCCATAGCAATGCATGTTGGTCCTGATAATACCACCACCATCAAGGGTGTCATGTCTGAAATCGGCCACTATTCACCACGGCGCAAGAACTGCGTACGTGCAAACCAACATCATGACCGTGATCTATGCTGAAATCAGATGGTTGCTAAAATGGTACAAAAGACGTCCTAGCCTCGTCAATATCTTTGACGAGGGAACCATCAGCACATGCATGTACTTGTCCAACTCTTTTACAGCCATTTCCACTTCTTCTGAAGCTAGTTTTTTTCATAAAAAGATGGGCCCTGGCTCTGGCGAGCTCCTGTATTTGGCGATTTTTCGTGATTTTATCGTACACAGTGCAGTGCTGCGAAATTTGAACTTTGAAAAAGGGTTCAAAAGGGTATCTGAACTAGGGTTGCACTGTCGCAGGCGGGGTCAAACGGCCTGGATGTTGATGGTTTTCCCCAATTCAGTGCTTTTTGGGGCAAAACCTGGCCGAAATCCTATTCTTGCTAGGGCTCGCTTTTGGACAAGTAGGCTTCAGAAACATAATTGGAAGAGGATTCCATAGGTGATTGCGGAAAAAATTCTAAAAAAACTCAAAGTTTGACCCATTTATGGCCAAAAGCTAGAAGTCGATTTTTTATGAATGGACTGTAGCATATACACCTGTAAGGCACAATGCATATGTGTTCACCGGGACAAGGACGAAAAGATAATAGAGAGCCACTAACTTCAGTGTGGATGTGATCCAGTTTGCCCAGCACAATCTGATCCAAGTCTTCACAGACTAGCTCTTTCAATGCGGTGATAGTGTCGGCCGGAACAGTAGAGACATCATCAACAGGCCAGCTGTGAGCTATGCGATGGAGTTGGGGCTTGGTTTGTGTGAAGATGAGTAGCTTATTATTGACGGAGTTGCTGTCCGTACTAGAGTTAAAAACACATAGAACACAAGAACAACGGTAAAACAGACGACAGGACAACATGCAAAGAGATGTCAATAAGGCTACTTTACAAACACACATGAGTACCAGGTATGGGCCGAAAGGAGGCAACCTACTTGGTCTGTTAGCTCTCAATCACAACAAGACTTGCTTGTCTAAATTGACATTCCGTCAGTTTCTGGTCATTCCGGCAGCAGCAGCAGTGGATGACCCACTCATTACCTACCTGTTGTCAAGCATCTCTACCTTGCTGGCAAGCAAAGCTTTGAGATCAAAGTGAGACTGCTGTTGTAGGTAAGTATCCATCACCCAATCAGGCAGCACTGATCTCTTTAGTACAAGCACTTCGGGACGTAACAGCTGCAGAAGCCGTGACGTCATTCGCATCACAATCCACTGCAGGATGATGGCGGTGACAAAGCGTTGACCATTGTGAAAGTTGGCACATTCACCTGTGACACACATAGACACACATAGACACACAGACACAGACATACACACACACACACCGCATATACACACAAACATGCATTGGCATGCCGAGCACCACCCCAGTCAGCAAACTCCCATAAAATAATAATAATATGTGAAAGATCGCGTACAATATGCATTGACACAATAAGTATAATATTACTGTGCAACACATGGTTCCGCTGCTGTTCCTCGGCTAGAGATCGCCCGCACCCGCAAGCGCGTTATGTCGCGTGAGTAAAGCCTCTCCAAGCTGCTCGATCCTGGGCCATCATAGAGAGCTCGTCCAGGTGGTACTCAGTGGAAAGTCCTGATGCATTCCTGTGCAACGCGTCACTGTGCAGAACACCCGGCAGTGTGGTTCCAAACTCCCATACCACTCTCCTAAAAGAGGTCCGTTGAGCAATTGACTTCCTCCAGCAGCAATGTATCCTCTTATTTCAGTACCCCATTTCTAGTTGTGGAGGTGTGACCACATGACCTAACATTTTCATTTTCAAATATCAGATTCAGCATGGCTTACATTCCAGAATGACAGTAGGCCAACAGCCACAACTTTCCATGTCTGCGGACTGACATACATGCATGTACATGTACTTGCTATCTTTCCATAGTTTCCATCATTGTACCTGCAGCTCTGGGAGTAGCAACTCTGCAGTGCATGTAGCTCCGGGCAACTCTGCAGTGTACATGCAGTTCTGGGAGTAGTGACTCTGCAGTGTACATGCAGTTCTGGGAGTAGTGACTCTGCAGTGTACATGCAGTCCTGGGAGTAGTGACTCTGCAGTGTACATGCAGTTCTGGGAGTAGTGACTCTGCAGTGTACATGCAGTCCTGGGAGTAGTGACTCTGCAGTGTACATGCAGTTCTGGGAGTAGTGACTCTGCAGTGTACATGCAGTCCTGGGAGTAGTGACTCTGCAGTGTACATGCAGTGCTGGGAGTAGTGACTCTGCAGTGTACATGCAGTCCTGGGAGTAGTGACTCTGCAGTGTACATGCAGTGCTGGGAGTAGTGACTCTGCAGTGTACATGCAGTTCTGGGAGTAGTGACTCTGAACTATGTGTAGACATCTACATTGTACTTACCACTGTCATTGCCTGTGTACACTCCTTCTGGACTGGTGGTGTAGAGGTGATCCAGTGCTCCCAATACGTACTCTCGGAAACGCTTCGGGTAACGCAGGTCAGACTCTAGAAGACTCTTGGACATGAGTGGCTCTAGATCAAAGGCCTGTTGAAGAAGCTCTCCAAACATTTGCTCCTTGTGCGTCGTAGGCAGGTCAACGAAGCGGAAACCTGCCTCTGCGCGCATAATGTTCTCAAACATGTTGAAAACTATCATCTTGGCTTTCTGAGAAGGGGAAGAGATGGAGTGACACACGCACGCACGCACGCACGCACGCACACACACACACCGACACCAGCTGTAATAAAGCATTTTGTAACACCTCTCACAGCAATGCTGTCACGATAACCTATGAAAAGTTGAAAACGCACACTAGCACATACAGACACATGCTACAGACCGATACTACCGATGCACACACAGACACACACAGACACACACAGACAGACACATACAGACACATACAGACACAAACAGCATTCAACTGAATGCGCCAAGCATGGCGTTCAAATAGAGAAACAATGGCAGCGAGACCAATAAAACCCTGCTATGAGTACATCTACAGTGCTGCTCAATGAAATCCGGTTGAGTAAGTCAAGTTTGCGCCTTGCACCATTTCACATCCCAGTGCTCGCAGGTCTAGGGCTACGGAACGCCGGGCGAGTACTTGAGTGACGCGACTGGATATCACCATATCATTGAGCGGCACTGTACCTTACCTGCATATCATGTGGCTCTCTGGCATCACCCCGTGTCAGACTAGCGGCCTCCATTGGCTCATAGTCACTCTCCTCCTCCTCGTCATCTTCTCCTATGACATCATACTGGCGTGTGTACAGCTTATGGCCAGGCAGTGGCAGAAAATCTATGAACAGCGATACGATGGTTTCGGAATTGAAAGAAGTGAAGTTATTCTCGCCGATGAATTCCACAAACTTTTCCACCTAGCAGTATAAAGACAAGTATAAAGGTGCACATACAGACACACATGCAGACACAGACACAGACACACACACACACACACACACACAGGCACAGACACACACACAGACACACACACACACACACACACACACACACACACACACACACACACAGGCAAAAAACCCATAGTGACTGTGCTGTGTGTATTGGCACTGAAAATCTGAACAGCGCTCCAGTAAAATATATCTTCATTCAATTCAACTGCCCAGCAATACAATCATGTGTTGGCCATTCGAGCAGGCGACTAAGCACTTTGAACGGACAAAGTTGCCGTTGCCTACGCTCGGACTACTTAAGCGAAAATGATCTTAGAAAATGGGGGTGTGGACAGTGAAACTGCCGGCTAGCAAGAGCACATAACCCATAGAGGGCGCAGGTGTGAATGGGACAAAGATGCAGAGTAATTTCTGATTAGGACTTCACTGACTTTCGTAGCTAGCTAAGCTAGCTACATGAAACTTGCCATGATGATGTTAGGATGATACAACAATAGATCAGAAATTTCCAAATAGTGCAAACGGTCCCCCTCTTCACATGCACACACGCACGCACACATGCACACATGCACATCCCGCATGCTATCAGGCAAACACATTCAGAAGGACATATCACATAAGTAGGGTTGGAAAGTTCTCTCTGACCTTGTCCATTGCCAGCATGATGACTTCCTTCATGCTGTGCGGAAGAGACTTGAGCACGACATCAAGCAGGTTCCTTTGTGACAAGCGGTACTTCTCAAACCGGTTGAGGAAAGGCAGCGGAGCCAGGTGCAGCTCTGCAGCTCTGACATGCACCACACACTGGAATGATGGATCCACACGACTCAGCTTGCTGTGCGACCCAATGGCAATGTTGGCAAAGTAGCGTACACCCTGCACACAAGAAATCAACGCACAGCAAAGCCATTCCTTGAAAAATCAACTGAGAAATTGAACCCTGACATGTTTTGGGTTGAAAATCCCCACTTTGATATGCTGTGCTTTGACCAAATCAATCTACAGTACATAGACAATGGAGTGATCATGTGCAAGTACAACTCATGCCAGCCACATCTCCATGAGCTAGCTATGGAATACTATGCACACAGAATCATCGCACCTTCGGATCAGCGATTTGCCTGAAGCGCTGGTTGAAGAGGTCATAGAAGGACTCGTTGATGGCGTCCGACTCACTGAGTACAGCTGTGCTGCCCTCGAGTGCAGCATGGCGAATGGATGAGACGAGATTGATCTGTGCAAGTGTCAGATAGCCACACGAACACATACACACACATGCACATATGAACGCAATTCAAGTTCACATGAGAGTTCAATCAACAATACAGGAATGGTGAAAGTGTGAATGGACAGCATTCCTTTCACAGCAGTTAAAAAAAACAAAAAAAAACAAGTACAAACGTCTTGCTGGCAGCTGATTTCAGCAAACCCTTCTTGTGTCATTCCCCCTATACTGGTAACCACTATTTCCCTAAACAATGATGATAGTAACTAGTAAGGGGGCTCACCTGCTGCAGCTCGCTGTCGCCAGTAAAGTCAGAGCAGGTGAAGCAGCGTGTGCGAGCTTCATCGAGAATTTTGTAGTGGAACAGCAATCGGGTCATGCTGTCATCCTCACTCTCATCAATGATCAACTTGTAGCGAACCTGAGTTGCAAGAAGAAATGCAGAAAAGCAACGGAGAGTACCAGGTTTAGGACAGAGCTACCCAATAGGTTTCATTCTCCCCCCCCCCCCCCCCCCCCCCGTCATCATGTCTATCATGTCCCAGCAGTTCTGCATGCAGTGTCACCATGCACACACATGCCCGCGCGCGCGCACACACACACACACACACACACACACACACACACACACACACACACACACACACACACACACACACATGCACGCACACACACGCACACACACACATGCACGCACACACATATGTACACACACGCACGTACATACATGCACAGACGCACGTACACATGCGTGCACACATATACACTCTCTCTCACTGAATGGATTTTGTTGAGCTTCTATCTTTCCGATTGCCAACACACAGTCAGGGATGACAGGTTGCTAGGAACAAGGTCAACATCGCTCCAGTTTGCCAATTCTCTGGTGTACAACGTATGCGTAAGCAGACGAAATGACAACTTGCCTGGTCCTGGTCACAAGCCAGAGAGTCCTGAAGTTCGTCCACGCTGCTATCATCAGCAAATCTATGCCGTTGCTGGAACTGAGCCATTGGGTTGTCCTCTATGCTCTCGGCGAGAATCTCCACCACACTACGCTGCTCAATCTCCTGCAGACGCTCCTTGCTGACATCCATCTGAGTACAATGGGCAGATGAATAATACCAAACACTAATACTTCAATGATGATCAGTGATCGGGCACTTACCAAGAGACACAAAATAACCTGGCAACAGTGTGCAGCAAAGGGTACATACAATATGGAAAGAACAACAAGCACCAGACAGAACCAGGTGCGAACACAGACAGAAACTGCGATTGATGATAAATGGAGCACAACAATCATTTTAAAGGTGCCAGGGGATAATGAGGAAAGAGGGCTGCAGCTAAGTTAGACATCAACTCACCGCCGCCAAAAAGCGATGAGCCAGGTCCTTGAAGTCTTTCTCAAGGATACCATTGAAGTTCCTTTCCAGGCCACGCAGAACAATCTGTGGTGTGATCTCCTGATCCTTGAGAACACCGCGTCGGAGGTAGTGAATGAAGTGAATAAAGTCTCGTAGACCGAAAAACGAGCTGTAGCTGAGAACACCATAACCCAGTACAGGGCCCAGAAAACAGTCAACAACCATGACAATCCATTGTTCCACTTAAAAAAGTCGTTTGCACTTTTCTGTACTTTAGGCATGTGCAGCACAGACACAGACTTGATTTTAGTCGAGTCTCCAGCTACTGGTGTAATCTTACGCCGATAGGCTATCGAGATCCTACCTCTCTACTCTGACTGTTATCAGGTGTGCACTAGCTTCCGAGTTCAGGGGCGTAGCAGCCGGTCCGGTCCGGCTTTGGACGGACAACTTTTTTTTAACACAATGCCAAAAGTGCCCAGAATGCAGGAATTTGCACCCTAGTTTCAAAATGTTCCCGTGCGAGAGCCCCTGGGCCCCCTCGAATGGTTGGTGCTACGCTCCTGGAGTTCGAGTTGGTTTGCAGGACACTGCGAAGTTCGAGTTGGTTTGCAGGACACTGTAAAGAACGTGATCGTGTTCGAGTACTGCTGGTGTGCTTGGTGTCTGTGAGAGTGTGTGAGAGTGTGTGGCGGCGGTGCACACGCGTATTCAACATTGGTGAACAAGTGCAGCAGCAGGCTCAGCCGTGTGTGCTCCGCAGATGACAAGGTACAAGAACGCGAGGATTACCGTAGTTTCTGGAGTATAAGCCGCACCCCCCCCCCCCCCCATTTTTGCCACGGTATACAGACATCTGCCCTATTTATCACGGTTAACGTGATCCTAAGAGTATAAGCCGCACCCTCTTTTTTGGATGAATTTTGAATGTTCAACGTGAGGTTTATACTCCGGAAAATACGGTACGCGTTTACCTTGTACCATCGAAGTTGGCTGGCTCGCATACTTCCCGTAGGCCGTAATCCAGTCCCTCCTGGAGCGTGTGGAGCGCTTGGAATCGAACATCATCGTCCCAACCAATCGCAAGCTGTATGTATATGGCAGGTCTTGGCTATCAGTAGCTGGATGTTTCAATGCTCCCCAGGAGATTGGACCCAGCAAGTGCACCGTGGAGTTCTTAGTTGTGGATAGTCCTGGCGAGATTCTTCTGGGCTGTAACGCTGTGCGTCTGTTTGGAGCGCTCCACTTGCCAGATGCAACACGCACATGCCATGCAAAAGGACAAGGTTGAAGGGAACAAAAAGGCGCTGGAAGGGCCCAACTTGATCAATCTGATCAAGGCCGCCAATGCCTGTGGCGTCTGTTTTAATGTGTGGGAGGAGAAGAACGGCGATGGTGCAGCGAGCGGGCACCACACATTTACCAGTTTGATGGGAACCGACAAAATGAAGCTCCTAAGCGGAATCACTGCCCAAGGACAAACTAGAAGGACATAAGGTGCTGGAAGCGCCCAACTTAATGAATGTCATCAAGGCTGCCAATGCCTGCGGTGTTTCCTTCAACGTGTGGGAGGAGAAGAACGGCGATGGTGCAGCGAGCGGGCACCACACATTTACCAGTTTGATGGGAACCGACAAACTGAAGCTCCTAAGCGGAATCACTGCCCACCTGGACGGCTAATGGCTGACACTCAGGCATTTTCTCCCTTTCTATGTCCATGGCTTATGTTATGAAATGTGCCCTTTGTTTAACAACTACACACTCATACACTCATACACACATACACTCATACACACATACACTCATGAACACACACACACACACACACACACACACACACACACACACACACACACACACACGAACGCATGCACACACACACGCACACACACAGACACACACACGCATACACACAGACACACACACGCACATGCTCACGCACACACACACACACACACACACACACACACACACACACACACACACACACACACACACACACACACACACACACACACACGCACACACAAACATTCACAAGTTTCATCTTTGTCACTTGGCAGAACAGCGCACACACACACACCTTGAGTGACATGCTCAAAAGTCAAACACCCAGTGAGAGGGATAGGCAGGCATACAAGATAGTCTTTAAACCTCTCAAGTGACTGTGAGGCAGCATTGACACAATGAAGATCTACATTGGCACAATAAAGACCTACCGTTCGTCTTGCATCAAGAGGCGGTAGACACCGCAGAAGTTGTCCAGCATCTTCTTTGTGGACTGCATGTAGGGAGGGGGATGCTCTGGGTCAGAGCACATGCAGCCGTATGCCAGTGTACACAGATCAGACTGCAGCCAAGCACAGACACAATTAGAGCACACAGGGAATCATCACCCAGAAGGATAGATGTTCAGCTGTTCTTGACCTCATCTACTACCAGTATGTCCTGAAATTGGGTGCAAAAAAACAGATCTCACGTCTTCACATCACGGTTACGCCACCATCTCATATGATAACCCGGTTGCACTATGCATGCTCTTGTACAGTTTCCTGTCATTCGTTCTTGTTCATAGTTCTAGTTCCTGCTCTTTACAGTCAACTCTCTTGCTCTTTTTTTCTCGACCATGTTGACCTTGAAGAGCAACAGTAAATGTTTGCAAATTGACGGTACGCAGACTGTAACCGATTTGAAGCTACAGTCACAGTCAGCAGGTGGTGCCTGTCTTGTCTGGCCAGCAATGTGTTCATATGTAACAAGCGACAGAGCGATATCGTATGCCAACGTTCAGCCACAGATCCTGATCAGCCAGGATATTGGGCACTAACAACAGCCCCCCCCCCCCCCGCCCCATAACTATGAGAGCACTACAGTACTCGCACGGGTGGCTCATGGCTGCACAGATGCGTGTATCCAACACCAGCAGATGCTGCCCAAGGCAATTCTGCACGCTTGCAAGGCGGACGGCAATGTACATGAACTGATCAGAGAGTCATTCTTACTCTCCCTGTCTTGGCAATGCCCTCCTCTCCCTGGATTCGCTGCCATTACTAGATGTTTGGTCTTGATGATCAATGACATATAAATAGAGAAGAGCGTTTCCCAGTGTGGTCTTTTCCAACCAAGAATACTCATAAATGTACATTCAGTGTCTATTGGGGTTGCCTTTGTTCTTGTGCTGCGGTCAAGAGTCTGTGCCTTGGTTGATGGGGTGGTGAATGGAGTTCATGATTTGTTCACAATGTCCACACCTTACCTCGTCTGGGTCAGGTCGGAACAAACTGATGGCTCGGTTTGTTTTGGCGGCATCTAAGACACGATTGGTGATGGCCACAAATGAGACTTCCGGGTTGTCCAAGAAGTAATGCAATGCTTTGAGCGACTCGTGGCAGTCTTCGGGAAGCCCAGCTTCGTCCATGAACACAACTGCGTAAATCCATACAATAACAGGAGAAAAAACAAACACAGCGGTGCAACCCATACATTAACAGGAGGAAAAAGGAATTAAAAAAAACAAAAAAACAAAAAAAACAGGAGGAGTGAAGCAAATTCAAGCCTGCTGCAGAAAATCCCAAACCCACCATATTGCAGCTAAAATCCTAGCAACCGGACACCACTGAATACTATTGAAGAAAATTAACCTCGTGCTGACATGGTATATGGTGTGGAGTGAGGTCTAGTAACAAAGAAAGACTTAGGACAAAACTCCATACCGCAGCTTCGATCCAGTCTGTTCTTCTGATGGGACTTTTGCCGATTGATGGTTCTCAAGAAGACATTCTCGATTTCCAGGGACGTTGACTTCCTTGAGCACTGGTAGAACTGCGGATCCAGAGCTGGAAAGCGACTCGTATCACGGAAGAACTCTCTGAAAATAGAACAGCAGACCACAAGATAAGGCAAGCCGTAGTGACAACCGTTGCTACTCTAGTGCAAGTATATCGCAATGATCAGACTTCTGTTCATAACTATAGTCAGTTTCAAAAAGATTAGCAATCCTGGCGATCGCCCGGGGAGTTTGCCGTCTTACCGTATGACGGCTCGAGCGCTGCCTGGAAAAACTCACTGTGAACTCGAAGAAATATTCCGCGCGAAAGCATGAAAAATGACAACTCACTGACGTCGGTACTCGTACATGACTTTGTGTTCGTCTGGTTTACAACCAACAAACGAGTTCTTCCTCGTATCGATATGGAGTCAGAGAGGACATGTCGAAACTTCAAAGTGTGGTAAATTTTGACGAGCGGGATGCGTCCGTTTTGTGACCAAATAGATTCTTTGAGCTGCCGCGGATGCAATTTACTCTCACGATGTGACGAAAACGGCATCGACACAGACTCATTCCCAAGGCCTTGAAGTGGCAAAGCTATCCGTGTGACTTCGACGACATTTTGAGAAAAGCAGACGCCTGTGAAAGCTGATAGAAGACGGCGTTGACTCCTAAATTCAAATAAATTGGCGATCTTCAAATACTAAAATAATTCTCAAACAGAAATCGATCGATCGATGTGCCGGTGTATTCAACAACACGTAGCTACAGCGCAATAACTTCCGTGTTCACTCACACGGTTTCAGTGTTGTGTGTGTTCACAACTTCACATGGCGTGAGCCAGTCAAGTGTCAGTCAGTTCGGCAGGAAACGCGAGCTCCAACAAGTCGTTTGGCGCAGCCACCTTCTTTGTCTTGTACCGGTACACCAGCGTGATCACCAAAACAATGAAAAAATGAAGAAAAAAATGTTTGACTTGAAGATTTCTTCTCGGATTTATTTTCATGACATGCTCACTGATTTTACTCAGAAGTGAAAAACTTCTAGTCCAAAAAAAAAAGATTTGTTGGGATTTGAACTCACAACTTCATGGTCAGCAGACAGCATTCATAACCACAAGGCCAAAAAGGAAGAGATAAATCGTGGGTTTTGATAACAAATCGATACTGGCTTCCAGGGCAAATTATAAACCATGGGAAAAGGCCAGAAACCTGGCCGAAATACTAACTCCTTAATGGTTGGTCCAATAGACCCTTTGCACAATAACGGTCACGTGATCCGAGACGGGGCATCCTCTTCGATTTTTGTGCAGAGTATCAGTTGTTGAGCATGGTGGAACACTGTATTTTTCCATTTTGGAGATGGAGGGGAGAGCGTCGAGTGGTTTGCCATCGATGGCTGTGGAACCCGTGGACGAACTGTCAAATGAAGAATGGTCTGTGAAGGAACTGAACAGTTTTCTGCTTAATAAGGGTGCGTATCTGTCTGGAAAAAGAAGGAGTTGTTGGAGAGGTAAGTTTTCCGCATTCAGTGGATATTTCGGATTACTGTAGATTGAAATTGATTATTCTTTTCTCTACCTTCTCTCCCCTGTCGATGTAGAGAACACTTCTCTATGCAGAACCCTGATGCTCCTAGAACTAAGAAGGGCACCACTTCCTCGAGTGTACCTTCATCGTGCCCAACATTTCATGCGTCCCAGTGGATGAGTGATGAACCTCTGTTTCCCAGAGTGAGTGCCACAGCATGCTTGCTTGTCTCCAACGCAGGGGTAAGTCGCCGACGACAGTGAAGAGGGAGCTGATGGAGTAGTACAAGTGAACAGGCCCGTGGATAGTGTCCATGAGTTTTACTTTGGTGGCCATGTGCATAATGTGAAAGTCTGTCATATCGTGCACACAGCCACAGCTCGAACTCAGATGACTTTCTCCGCACACCTGAACGATGAGGCTGCGTCTCTCTCCACTTCAACATCAACAGCTCGAGCAGCGCCAGCAAGCAGTCGATCTTCCAATAGCGAAGACAGGGATGGGTCATGCCTTTTTCTCAAGCTCCAGAGTCTCTTGGCAGGGCGTTCCATATCTTCGCAAAAGCAAGGTCGGATGAAAGTCGTCATGGATAAAGTGTTCCGAGCACAACACTGGGAACGATATCGCAGCACTGCGGCCCTCTTCTCGCCAGATAGCCAGGATTCCAGAGTGTGGAATGCCAGCATCACCAGGGAACGCATGGAAAGACAAGTGGGTTTCTTAGACTAACGTTAGGGATGACGGTTGCTGCAAACAAGAACCCAACAGTGGTCCTTGGAAAGCGTTTCGGAACTTCTTCCTTCAGAACTAAAAAAACTTCAAATGAAAAAAGGCTGCGGAGTACATACATGAACATCGCGTCGGGACCGTGAAAACACAGCCTGTCACAGGAAACTTGATCACGTCCTGGGCTGCAGCAAACCACGCATGCTGGTTGCATGCCAAGTGTGCAGCGCGTGCACAGCATGCCCCGTCTCGACCCCTCTCGCTTATTGTGCAAAGGGTCTATTGTTCCGAAACCTTCACAGAACAATTTGCCGTGTCCTAACAAGCCGTTTTATGTACTTTGTTGTCCAAATTTCCCTTATCTTCATACTTTTTAAGACCCAAACTTGATTGCTAATCTTTTTGAAACAGACTGTAGTTACGCTGATGAACACGCACTGCCGGCGTAGAATTATAGACAAGACAAACAGCAGTATGAGATAAGACAATACTAGGACCTACTTTGGACTTTCTAGGCCTTTCAGGTTCTCAACGGCCAGGTTGAAAGAGAGAGTTTTGGACGAGCCGGGTGCGCCCACGATAATCAATGGCATGCGCACAACGCAGCAGACAATTGTGGCAAAGATGTTCTCCTTCAAAGCTTGGGTCTTGGCTATGCCCGCTGGGACGGAGAGACAGCTCATGTACCTGTCCATCTGTAACAAAACACAACACCGACAGCCATCCTCAATACACTGCTTGCACAAGGGCACACAGCAAGTGGGACACAGAGAAGTAAGAACATATCACAGCCAATGGCGAGATTGCAAACACACATACGTGCACACCTACCTCTCTGTTAAGGATGGTCAAGAAAGGATCTCTACGCCCCAAAGGCTCCTCCTTAGCGGTCAATCGCTGCACAAACAGACATCGGTAGTTGGTATCCAATCGCAAGTAGTAGACGAGACCCAAGGCCAGAAGCAATGCTTCGCGACTGGGCAACTGTGCCTTCCCTGACTTGCTGCTGCTACTGATGTTTCTCTCAGCTACTGGCCAGTAACTGAGAAGGGAGAAGTAACGTGATCTACCCACCGGAGTGCCTGCAGCTGATGGCAGTGTCGTTCTGCATGGAGATGTGAGAAAAAGAACAAGTCATTTTGAACTTGGCGTGCTACAGGTCACATCCGCACGACACACACAGACGCACGAGCACAACCTAGAAAAGCATTGTAGGTGGGAAAGGCCAAGTCACAGGAGCATCCAGCCAGGTACAGGACAACCTCTGTCTGCGTGAACACACACACACATACACACAGAAGCCGCTCTCTGCAAAGACACGTGCATGTACTTGCACAGTACATGCATGGCAGTATGCACTGCACAGTGTACACTGATGATGTTGACGTAGAAGCATGCTTTGAAGAGAAGCATAACTTGAAGAGAAGAATGGTTTGAACCCCAGCTTATACGGCCGTAAGTACCTGCTTTTATACGCGACATTACGGTATGTAAAGTATACACAATGCTGGCTAAAGAAGACATACCTGGAGGAAACCAGGTGGTCTCTATCCTTGCGCAAGCTTCTGTCAAAGAATGCTGACAAAGTGAACACACGCTGCGGAAGCAAAGAAAAACAGCACGTAAATATCTCTCCCACCACACCGGGATCCAATTTTGAAGTACAATGTCTGTGAACATGACTGTGGTACAATTTTCACTGCCACAATACACATAAGAATAAGATAGATGGAAACACATGGCGAAAGGTACTGATCACAACATGGACATGAAACATACGCACCCATCCATGAGCAAGTGCACTACAATAAAGTCACACATGCCACCAGAGCAGATGCACATCTGCTGACAGTTTCAACAGCGGTTTAGGGATGGCAAGATCTCTGAAAAACTGCTGCATGAATACTGTGAAAAAGAGATGAATATGTGAGTGAAAGGAAAGCGATACCTGAATGTCACGTTGACTGACGCAACTCGTAGCACGCAGCTTAGCCTCGCTCGGATCAAACTTGTTGAGAGTGAGTTGCTCCTCAGCAAAATCCCTCATGATTCGCTGACTTGTCAAAATGAGGGTGCTCAATAGCTGCACAGACATGCTGTATACAGTGACAGATGCAGAAAAACAAGCACAAAATGATGCCCCTGGTGCACAATTACACATACACAATTCAAGTAACATGGCCAGAAAATAAATGATTCGTTGTGATACTAGCATCCACGTATTATATACCACACCGTACTCTCAACATGGACTCAGCCATGTCCAACACCAGTGAGTTGAGATTGTCAAAAAGAAATGGCTGAGAATCATGATTGAAAACTTGAACTCACTCGACTTTGGTGCTGCCGATGTTGGCAATCTTGCTCTCAATATACTCCTTCTCCTGGTTTCCACTGAGTGCACCGTAACTCCAGGACAGGCAGCGCAGTGATGGCGGGATGGCACGTACTTGATAGGAGCCGGCCATCCAGTCACGATGTGACATGTATGACGACACACCAACCGAGCTACTGCGATGTGGATTGCACGCAGCCACTAAGAATACATTGTCTGGCACGGGCTGTGAGCAACAACAGGGAAAAAGCCATTGTCACATGGCCTAACACTAGTGCAGTAGGTATTCTACTGCTGTTTCAAACATAGTGCAGGGCCGGCGGAACCGGTCAGGCTGGTCCGGCCATGGCCGGACCACTTTCCCAGCTGGATGGTCCATGTGATTCGTGCAAAACCGGTGTAAAAAAATCCAGAGGTACATGACTCGACTGTACTGCTGACGTGTGATGTGCTTCGAAGTAGCTCAGGACTCCGTGACCGACACTGTATGGCTGATATGGATAAAAAAGTTGTGTTTGTGTTCTTCTACTATCATTTTCTGCATTTTCTGGAGCCTTAGAGATGCCCAAATATGCTCTATTTCACGTAAATTTTAAATATTTCTCCCGGGGGACGTCCCCCGGACCCCCCTCAAAGGTTGGCCGGACCACTCCCGAACTCCTTCCTCCGGCCCTGTAGTGTACTAGTAATTCCACGTTGTACAGATGTACAACATCCTGTTTACCATGTGAAGTCTATCCACCATCCGTAGAGGGCTCAATTTGCCAAAGGCAAAGAGATGAATACACAGACAGAAGAATAAGCACTTGCTGTCTCGTAACTCTGAGTTTCATGAACTGAGTCGATCATCAGAAAATCTCGTTTATGCGTACAATCCCTGTTGGGTATCTGCCGTGTGATAATGGCACACTTGACCAACATGTGCACATGAAAGACCAGTGCTTTTCCCCTGCTTCATCAACAAGGACAGCGATACTGAGTACCAACACCCAATCGGGTTTTACGCGATTTTGTACAGGAGCATGGTGTGCATAAGGACTGTCGCAAATCATCCAAAGTCAGCAGTACAGCTTACCTCTCCATCCAATGTTTTGTCCACCAATAGCTCCTTGAAGAGACCCATACAGGACGTTGTGTTAACCTCGTCCATAAACACCTGACACCAACACAAGAACAACAACAGCATAACAAGTGAGAATGATGAATAGCAGCGGTCCCTGCACTCAGTGTGTTATCACTACTGTACGTCATACTCTTAGTCTGTCATGTGTTCAGCACATTCAGGCAAAACGCCTCTTTTCAAACTTCACTACAAATTACACCCTCAATACCTTACGTGCGCGAGTGTATTGACATTTGACAACAATTCCTAGTAGAACAACCCCCCCCCCCCCCTCTACTCTACCACCTCTTTTCCCGAATAAATTACATACCCGACATGTAAGATTACCACAGCCAGCATTCACAACAAAAACGTGTACACTCCCGAGTACAGACTGGCTAACCCACCGTGAACACTGGTGTTTCGTGCTTCTCCACCACTGCATGAGGACGGTGCACCTTCAGCCACTCCCTCTCCTGCGTAATGCGGTTGTGCATGGCTTGAGACAGTGCCTGCGCCTCCTCAAAAATCGACCGCAGACGCTTCTTCAAGTTAGTGGCAGTCAGAGCTACAGAGCACAAGCCAATGGAAACAGGAAACGAGGGCAGCAAAGGCAGCCAGGCAGCCACATGTCAATAAGCAGAGGGAACACTGGAGTAGATAAGATACACAGCCATGGATTCGACAACATCAGCCACATGTTGATAAGCACAGGGAATAAATACACTGACGGTCATGCACAGCCATGGACTCGACGACAGCAGCCATATGTACCTGAGTGAATTTTCACTTTGTGGAATGTCTTAATCGTGGGTGCCGTGAAGAAGTTCTTCAGGAGAGCTACCAGCTTCTGCACAGTTGAACACAACAGGAGCAACAACACACACAAGGACGTATTTGACCAAGACGGACAACAGGGAGGCGGGGAAGTTTTCCCCCACATTTTACGCACAGTGTACAGCCAGACACACTATGATATGCATATGCCATCCATCAGCTTCAGCCCCGGCTACATGCATCGAGGCCAGAGCTCACAGGCGTTCTGAGTCAAAAAGACTAGGCAAAAGACTAGGCATTACATGCATATGCTCTGAAAAGACGTGGAACTCTCTGCTCTGAAACTTGGTGATTTGCAAGCCTTCACATGTCCAGGCTAATGGCAACACCATGTAGAGTGGCGCGCCTTTGAGGATATGGGGACACAGTCAGCCAACAATACTGCACGGTACTCACTTCTGGTGCAGAAGACGATCCGTGAGAAAGAACATGTTCAACAAGATCCTGATCGACTTGCAGTAGGCATGATCGAGGGGACCGTAGGTCAGCCAGCACTTCAAGAATCGGCTTGCAGTCAGTAGGCATGCTGTCGGTGCGGCCCTTCATGAAGTAGTCCACGATCTGCTCCCGTGTTACCATCATGCCCTTATTGAAATCATGGACGAAGTTGAGCATCTCTGTTACACGAGTTGGCTCCATGTCAGCTGTGCACAGATGTAGAAAACCATCATTGCACACACACACACACACACACACACACACACACCTCAGACCTCAGACATGCCCATCGCGGGAGCGATGATAGCGAACAGCTATGTTAGACATAGCAACTTGTGCTGGGATTACACCATTCAACAGCTTGCAAGGCTGATGAATTGACCGCCACTATTTTTAGCCTGGTATCCACCATACAGCTGTTTGAAGTGACTTTTTCTGGCCAGTGAATCCCATTTTTTTCATTTTTCCATTTTTTCTTTTTTTCTTTTTTTTCTTTCTTTTCCTACACACACCACACCACATACTCCGGCATACACTGGCTGTTGGTAACCACCCAGGAGAATGAAAGAAAAGTCAGGAAGAGTCTGAGAAAGAGAAGAAAGACGTGTGTGACCATAATCGTCAGGAATCGAACCCGCAACCTATCGAACCCGCAACCTATCGATTGGAAATCGCTGCACATACCACTGCACCATATGGGACACACACACACACACACACACACACACACACACACACACACACACACACACACACACCAGTAGCTGTACACAGTCTAGCTTAGCACTGTGCATGTTGAAAGCTAACACCAACAGACCACCACAGTGGAAAGAAATCAAACAAATCTTGCTTTCAATACTGATCTGCACTCATTCTAGTACATGAACCAGGTACATGTACTTACATTCGCTTGGCTCGCTCAGACGAGCAACCAGAATGTCACCGAGGTCCTTGATCATCATCTTTCTGCAGGATTGCGCTGAGCGGTTCCACAGTAAGGACAGCATGTGCAGCAGAGCAGTTTTGCCAACACCAGTCTCACCCTCAATGACAACTGGCACGCCGCACATGCGACGCTCATGGATTGCAAGCATCTTCACAATCACAAGTATGCACAGACACAGACACAGACACACACACAAGGAATTCAAACAGCTATCCTACACTAACATAAAGAAAGACCGTCTTCAACAACACATCTGAAGCACTAAGTATCAATGGCATAAATATTACACACTACAAAATACAAGCCTGCAACAATCCATATCAGAATCACTGGTTACTTCAGTAGTAGGACAGCTAATGTGAAAACTATCGTCAGCCCTTTGCAATCGGAGCGTAACTTTCAGTTTGCCTCATCCCGCATTTACACGTACTGTTCAGGCCGCACCCAGCGGCGGATACTGACTTATGGTAATTGTAACCTTTTAAGGAAACCTGTACTTATTTGAAGATTGCCATGGGCTCGCGGTTGTTAGGGCGTTTACGTATTGGCAACTTCAGCAATACTGTATGCATTGTTGGACTGTGTTCGTTGACAGATCCAAGCGCACGTGCATGTTGTAACATGAGACCGGGCACGAGATGACTGTACTCTTCAAAAGCAGGTGGTCGCTTAGAACAGATTGTACTGTACCTTTACAGTATAGTCCAGTGTCAACACATAGTTCTCTTCATCGATGGCAGCCAGTCTTCCATTCTCCAGAGGTACATTCAGAGCACAGGACAGGTAGGAATCCAACACGGCACGGTCACCAAATTTCCTGTTTGGAAAGAACAGTTGCGCAAGCCGGGGAAAGAATCAAAGCATCAGCAACTCTAGAAACAACAACGAACGTGAGGATTCAATGCGAAGTATTCAGCGACATCCACTAGCCACATTAACCACCACGGAATGCTGGAATGCTTACCACACTGAGCAGCACAGCAGATTGAACAGACCAATAGTAATAGTACTACTCACAGCTCCTCGGGAATGGACACACCAATGGCAGCATAGCGCACTCTGTCCTCCTCACTGATTTTGTACGGTTGCGTAGACAGCAGCTGGACAGTGTGGCATCCACTCTTCATCTCATAGACCAGCTGAACAATAGTGGCGGACAAAGCAATATCTAGCAAGCTACAGTACATTCTTTTCTCTTCATAAACGGACAGATACACAGCAAGTGACATGATGATAATGACTCTAATGTGCAGGTTGGGTTACTACAGAAAGTTGATTGTTTGTCATGGACATGGAGTGTTGTAGCTATTAGGATATCTTCACCGACTAACCGATCAGTTTTCAATAATACCCCATTTTTGACGCAGGGCGCCCCCTGGCCTAGAATCTGTTTGCTGCCTTCTAATTCCACCCGACAACCCTGATATGCCAACCAAACAAGAATGTGTTCTGAGCCTGTTGCATGCCTGTAGAAGACCTTAGGGTCTGTTGGGAATGCCCAAGTGAAATAATAAAATACAAATACAAATACAAACGTGGGGTGTGCATTAATAGCATCATACCGCAATGAAAAAATGCAACTACAGACTGTATTCATGTACATGCAGTTAACCATTTAAAGACCACAATTGCTGTACCACACAGCATTCATCACAACCTACCTGCTCATGTGAGTGTGACTCAAACTGAGTGCTTAGCTGCGGGTTGCAGAACTGCTGCGTCTCCTTCAGCATGGCTCGCATCAGCGTGGAGCCAAGCTCACTGGTGTCACTGCAGCTGCCCGACTCGTCTCGAACACCCCGACCTGGTACGCAGAACACGGCACACGAGCCATGAACCATCGCAATCACAGACCATACATAGAATAAATACAAAAACAGCACGTTCCAGCACATGAGATATCTTTACATAGCAGTGCATATCACTGCAAAACATCACTCGATATTAAACACAAGATAGACAGTGGCACGTGCCAGTACTGACCAGTGTTATACGTGTATGCTGGCATATTCTCCAGCACCAAGCAGCGACGCAACATGTACCTATAACGTGCATACACAGTGTACACAACAAAGATTGACACACACGCACAACGCACGAACGCACGCACAGAACATGTATGCACACATGCACGCGCAGAGCATCCACCACATGCACACAGAAACCAAAATGTCAACTGTGGACAGTTCATATTGTTCAGACAATACAACTGACATCTGCATTCATCGACACGAACTATTCGCAAAACTGCTCTGGCAAACCCCAAATACAATGCAACGCTTCGCAGATACCTTCCACACATATGTACGTATGTACGCACGCAAGCACACACGCACAAGCAGAAGTACATATTCTACCGAGAAGCAGGTACAGCAAAACATGTGATTAGAGATCACTTGTCTTACAAGATCAGTCCATTCAAGTTTCAACTTTAGGACCGAAACCATGATACAGGTACATGCTGGTACATCTGCATCTGTGTTGAACAACCATCTGTCTATAATGATCAGTACTCTGTGTACCATGGGCAGGGTGGTCACTAAACACAGGTTGCACTGTACTTGCACATGGCAGAGCTAACCAACCACTAGATCACATCATCCACATATCACATTGCCTGTAGTGTCATTCCCAAAAATGACCAGCCAGTTTGATTGCGTAGACATCGGTGTAGAGAGTTCTGTGTACGATGGGACACGTAGACATCGGCGTAGAGAGTTCTGTGTACGACGGGACACGTAGACTCATCTCCGCTACGGTGAAGGCTAGTAGGATTGTTTTCCTATGCTGCTAGGAAAGCTAGCTGTATCTGAAGCCAACATCCATGCTTTAGAGTAAGCTACTCGCGGTCAATACATTAACCCACTCTGGGTTGCCCAGCACAAAGGCTGCATCACGATGTCAACCTTTGGAGCAGTGATCAAAGCTGACAAAATGGGTCGTCAGCCGTCAAAATCGCTAATGAAGATGTTGGAGGGCGGAGGTACTCTGTCCCATATGCGACCTGCGCAATGGGGTGTGCTGCACGAAGATACAGCCATTACTCTCTACTGTGAGAGACATGGTGTTGATGTGACGCCAAACGGTCTTTTGCTCCATGCCAGTGGGCTTCTTGGTGGTTCACCAGATGGTATTGTCGACGCAGACCTGATGATAGAGGCGAAATGTCCAACATGAGCACAAAAACCCAGTTCGCCACGCTCGTCCAAGGCCGGAAAGGGTATTTCTTAAAGGACGTAGCATCATCACCATCGCCATCCAATCCTTTATCGTACTGTCTGAATCTCCAGAATGATGCTGGTTCCTCGTATTTCCATAACATCCAAGGGAGTTTTCATTTGACAGGTCATCCAATCCTATTTTGTACTGCCTGAATCTGCAAAATGATGCTGGTTCCTCGTATTTCCATCAGATCCAAGGGAATTTTCATCTGACAGGTCATCCAATCCTATTTCGTACTGTCTGAATCTGCAGAATGATGCTGGTTCCTCGTATTTCCATAAGATCCAAGGGAATCTTCATCTGACAGGTCATCCAATCCTATTTCGTACTGTCTGAATCTGCAGAATGAAGCTGGTTCCTCATATTTCCATAAGATCCAAGGGAGTTTTCATCTGACAGGTTGACGATTATGTGACCTGGTTGTCTGGTCGCCGAGCGAGACTCTCATCATAAGAGTTGAGTGAGATGAGGCCAGGCAAGAGAACTTCGACAAGCTAATCTCTTTCAGTAAGCAGCAAATTTTGCCATCAGTACTTTGACATACCCAGTATTCATTTTTTGGGAGCTTTTTTCATTCACACTGCTTTCACACCATTGCGACAATGAAATCACTTTTCACCCTTGCTGCTATAGTAGTTTTTGTAACCTCCA
>NC_088643.1:80871198-80891198 GCF_964019385.1 Sycon ciliatum | reverse complement strand
CTGTAGGGCATACCTGAGAAATTACTGTTATGTTGAAGTAGATGCTGGCCAGTTCCACCCGGGGCAGAGCTCTGAGCTTCTTGATGGCGGCAGTAGCGGTGAATGCCTCGTTTACGGCAATGGTCAGTGACTCACTACAGTTGTGCTGTTTGATGTGAGACTTGATGAAGTGTGACTTTCCACTACCTGCAACCCAGTCAGCACAACAATATGCAGCGGAAAAGAGAAAACAAAAAAATTATGACGAGATTGCCCAATAGTGCTCACGGAATCACTACAAATATTAATAATAAATACATGTACAGCATTATCCTAAAGCGGATCAAGACACCCGTCCTTGGAGCATCCCTGGAGCATGCACAGGGCATTCATTTCCTTGGCAGTTGCTGATGGTATATCACTGCCTAACAAGTAACAGTCACATCATGAGTATACCGGTATCCTACCTGCATCGCCATATACCACATGGACATTCTTGATGTCGGTCTTGTTCACAGTGCACACGTCAAAACAGGCTGGATCACTCAGGACCTTCTGGTCAGACTATAAGTGGGAACACAACACAGCACAAAAGAACAAGTGCTGAAACAACTACAGCAACCTCGCCGATGAAGGGACAGCTCCTGGCATGCTTAGTTGAAGGGGAACTGTCACCAAACTTTTTCATTGCCATTATTTTGTAATTATGAGGCTGCTGATGACGATGGTAAGCTTCGTTTCCTTTACACACACATATACACATGTCGAAGCACACGCATACGTCCTAACCTGATAGCGCACAGTGCGCACCCAGGGCACATCCTGCAGCATGGACTTGCCACTCTCCAAGCAGTGCAACTGGGCTCGGCGTGTGGGCTGGCGATTGCGTGCTACCGCACTGGTGTGTGCCGTGTGATACTCCAGCTGTGTGGACAGCAGGTACTGTGTAGTACATAACCACCCACACACACACACACACACACACACACACACACACACACACGCACGCACACACACACACACACACACACACACACACACACGCACGCACGCACGCACGCACACACACACACACACATGCCCATGTACACACAAGCACAGAGGCACGAACACAATCATGCACACAGTCGGATATGTATGGAACAACAACGGCGGCAACGACGACGACGATGGTGTCCATCAAGGGGAACAGGCATAGTAGAACACATGAGACAGGGAGTTTGCATCTTATTTATAGAGATAAGGAAACAAATCTGAACAAGGATGAATTCATTCTTCGAACACCAGTCCAACAAGAAGAAAGAGCAAAACAGTGTTTGGATGCATGTTCAAACATTCAAATATCTTCAAATAGTTTTGAAAGAAAGAACATTCGAACGAAAACAGTTGGCACTAACAAGGGAACACATATGTGGTTGGGCCGAAGCAGAATATCATAAGGAAACTTACCTCCTGCAATGCACTAGAGAGCTTGTTGACTTCGAACAGAACAAATGTGCCATCTGTGTACAAGAAGGCCTTTCTGAGAAAGAGACTCAGCTGCTCTTCAGTGGTGGAACTCTGACAGCGCAACACCTGCACAAATTGAGTATGCAGTGCACACGCAGAGCAACACATCACCGGTATGTACATGTATACATGTATGAGCACCACCCCAAGCAGTATGCAGGGTATGTACACCACCCCAAGCAGTATGCAGGGTATGAGTACCCCACCCCAAGCAGTATTCAGTATAATTATGAGTACTAGCAAGAGTACATAAACCAGAGTGTGCAACTGTGCATATCTGATCTGAAACAGCGCAGTCCGTGCACTACGTCACCCTGATGAGGTCAGCCAAGCCGCGACTTGCGTACAGCTCAAATTTTCATGTTTCATAGCCCGGAAATCAGCCAAGTTTGCTTGATTTTAGACGTCCTGTTTCAGGATTTCGGTGTTTTGTGTGACTGTGTACATCCACCGACAAGTAAAGTCACCAGGCTATCCGTCTCAAAAAACCGAAATCAGGACAAACTCAGTGAACTGCACCACCGCGACTGGTGACGCAACTTTTCACCGTACCTGTGGCTTACCATGCCGTCAGAAATGACGTAGTGCACGGATTACGCTCCCACAGGAACCATCCCGAGTTGCACACTCTGGTTTATGTACTCTTGGTACTAGGTACCCCATCACCAGCAGTATGTATATGAGTACCTCATCACCAGTATGCAGTATATGAGTACTAGGTACCCCATCACCAGCAGTATGTATACGAGTACCCCATCACCAGTGTTAAGTATACGAGCACACCCTGCCAGCAGTGTGTCGAGAATCAACCCACCATCAGTATGCTGTGCACAAGCAGAGCAACGCATCTCATCTTCATATCCCGGTCTAGGCACTTGCTCTCTGTATTCACTATACTATACTCTTCGCACAACTACTGTAAACTGCACAATATTCGCGTCACTAATTTTCGCGATTTCTTAGAACCAGCGAGTTTGCAATGGCAAAAATTCGCAAAGCACCGGGCCACCTACATACACCCACTGTTGAAGCTTGATTTCACGCTGGTTAATATTCGCGTTACACTCTTCTTGCGAAAATAGCAAACATTGATCCATCGCGAATATTAGGCAGTTTACAGTAACATAGTACCAAAAAGTTGGCAAAAACAGCAGGAGATGTGGTAGTGTGTAGGTCGTGTGAAAACACTGAAAAGCGTACTCACAGTTCATGTCACGAGATCTGTTTTACACAGCAAACTCTATTGAATTTCTTTAACAATGCTAGGAATGTTAGTAACTCTAACCAGCACGCCATGCAGAGGCAGCCAATCAAAAACACATATTCAGACCGTACCTGAAAAGAGTGCGGTATGGCCATGAAGATAGAGAGCAGCAGCCGCAGCATTTCAGCTGGCGTTGACGGCGAGGTGACATGCAAAATGCACCGATGCTCTTGGTGAAGTGGCGAGTCAGCACTCATTGCCTGACAAAACAACACAACCACATGCATACCGACAGCAATAACATCAACGCATGTACCAACCAGGTCAGTTAGAGGTAGCTAACCAGCTAAAGGGGTCAAGTCATTCTGTGGACAGCTTACAAACATAACCATTACTAGTTTAAAATGTGTGGCCGGAGACTGCCCGTACCATACTGTTGGGAATAATGGCCGAGGCACCTGGCAGTTTGAGAGCCCTAATGTTTCACCCAATTTGAAAAATCCACACACAAAGCCTTGAAATGATGCGGTGCTTAATTCAAAAAGGCAGAAATAATACAAGACCTGCCCAAACTAGTAAATTCAGGAAATGCGAGGTAGTCACTTGTGGTAGTCAGGCATACATCATAAAACACGATACAGGCAGCAGCATGCAAGTACTACTACTACCCACGGCAGAATAAAGAACAGAGTCCACATGGGGCATGCCCACGTTAGGCGAAGCCTGTCATTGCTTACTCACCGACGTCTTTCCCGGTAGCAAACTAAGTGCCCCTTGGTCACCGCCGATGGCGTTCGACAAACGCTTGAGGAAATCGCCCACAACTTCGATGGGTGGTGCATTCTGCAGACGTGATCCCAGGGAACCTTGAGACATGCGATTGGACAAGGTCTGCAGCACAGTGGAGGACATGAAGATACGATTATGCACGGCACATGTGAAGTGTAATCATCAGAAGGAGAGGGGGTGACGCAACGAAAGACTGACATGCGTAGCGTATCATTGCAGATAATAACGACAGCTGCTGGAATAGCGCTCGGTGCACTGGGCACAGATGTATCACACACAGAGCGGTTGCCTGAACATTGCCATAGGCATGAAACTCGGAGTGGCAACTTCAGTGGTTTTATCTTCCAAGTGTGTGTGGGGGGGGGGGGGTGCGTGCGCGTGTGGGTGTGTGCGTGTATGTGTGGGTGTGTGTGTGTGCGCGCGTGTGTGTGCGCGCGTGTGTGTGCGTGTGTGTGCGCGTGTGGGTGTGTGCGTGGTGTATACTCAATCACAGCACAACCTGCCTGCTGGCGACATGATATTACACCCCAACAGCCACATGGACATAGAATAGAATACGACACACCAGGCAATGAGGGGGGGGGGGGGGGGGGATGAAGATGAAGGATCTGATCGGCTAGATAGACCAATAGTACAATAAGCAAGGCACCGGGTAATTCATACCGGCATCAGCTGTGATAACTCGTTTGTTATGAAACCAATGATAGCTATTCCCACCAGCTTAGTACTTACGGTCACAGCCGAGTTCAGAGTCTGCCAAGTTGGGAGGGTATTCAAGTAGAGCTGTCCAATGTAGTGGATCAGACCAGCGAAGCAATAGTGAGCATTCTCACTGTGCAGCAACCGGGACATGGCGACGGTCTGCTGTACACTGAAGAAGACCAGCAGGGGGTACTTCTCACGATACTCAGCCACCTTCTCACTCCACTTGGACAGGGTTAGGCGTGTGGAGCCCAGCTGAAACACCAACAAAATGGTACAATTTAGGAATAATATTATTTTTTAAATACACTGACCACTGGAGAGGTGAAGCACATCGCATTCCAGATAACAAAAGGCAGAGGGTGGAAGCATAGGTGGCGTGTGCGTAGTTCTGCGTACAAAGTGAGAAGAACTTCTATCCCTGAACAGTCAGCAGTGCATAGAGTATGCATACCTCTACAAACAGCACATCTATAACACTAAGACTCACCCAATCATCATTGGCTTCCTTGACAGAGACACACTTCAACCTGTCGAGAAAACGTTGATGACCCAGCGCAGCTAGCTTCTGGCAAAGGGAAAAGTCCTCACGGATGGCCTGCTCAAGCACGACGGCAAGCAAACCAGACAAACAACAGGCATGGATGATGGATCAGTCAAGGATGGCAAGAGGGTGAAGGTGTAGCTGAGGGTGTCAGATACTGCGAAGTGACACGTTACGGCATGGTTGACTAGTAGCTCTAGGTAGCATCATTATTCCTGTGGTGTTTATAATCCTTCTGCAGAAATGCTTTGTTATTCACTGGATTTCATTGCAATCAGTCCGGCCGAACACTGAGCTCCACTGATGAGAACTAGTGGCTAGCCATCCAGAGATAGAGTAACCATGATGCACACAGCTTGCACAAAAAGTCAAGAATCCTGACATGTGTACTGTATAATCGCCATACAGGACACATTAGTAATAAGGGTGGCAAGCACTGGGCTCCGTTGTCCCCCTCCCTCATCAGAATGATGTCATACTGAGAAATGCACACAGATGAAAGCCAAAAATTCCAAGAACGACACGAGATTTGTCCTATTAGCTTGCCTGGTTTCTTGCCACAAACTTCTTGATCTTTGGCTGATGCTCTATGTTCGAGCCGGACTCGACAAAACCAAGCCGGCGCACAAAGTCATCAATGTCTTCTGCAGACAGTACACGCACAGATACTCTGGGCCTTGCTGCAACGGGACCACCTACTGACGACGAAGAAGGTGAACTGCGCTCCACAGAACCCTGCCAAAGAGCAAGAACAAATAACCATAAATTCAAGAATACAAAAAGCAGAAGTTACCACTAAAATAAATGAAATAATTATAGTAAATAATTCGGATGCAGCGAAAGGGATTTTCGTCTTTGACCACTTTGTGGTGGGTCTGATCTACTCCCCCACCGCTTAGGAGCTGCATCTGCGCCTTGATCCAAGAGGGTGGTGGCGTTCCTGCGGATGTGGAAAACTTGGCCCCGAACCGTGAATTTTTTTATTGACGGTTGGGAAGGGTTCAGTGAGGAGGAACGCACGTCTATGAGCCGCATAAATTGTTTTTATTGTGGCATGCATTACATTTTTGGCTTGGCTGATAGTTGCACAGCTGCGTAAAAGGTTTGGGAAAAGGCTCATTTTGGTGAGGGTGCGAAGGTTGGTGCTGGGCGACTTCCTGGGACATGGCAGGGGACAGGGAACACAGCACGGCTTATTTACAGTACCACTAAAGCCTTTGAAAAGCATGGTGATGAAGCAGCGGGGTGCGTAGCGGACTTTCATGCTTTCCTGTCCGAGACAAACACACAATTGCCTCTTGATGAGTACAGGGGAAATAGATCTTATGTTGTATTCCACAATGGTGCAGGTATTTATTATCTCCACAACAAAATGCTGCATTTTTTGGTTGACGTTAGTGTACGAGACAATCAACGTTTGCGTGCTGTTAAAGAAGATCTGGGTGAGACAGAGTTGATTGCAGGTGCCCGAGCACTTGGTATCTTGTCCAAGCTTGTGATCAACCCACTCTGGTGTCTGCTGGAAGATCCGGATGTTTCTGTGCTTGAGGTTGGCAAGTACTACACTGCATTGAGTAGCAAGTTTGACGACTGGGCCAAAGATGCAAGCGACCTCCTTGACGGCAGCGCACGGTCATTTCCCGATGCAAAGGTATCCACCCTGTGTGATGTATTCACAGCTCTCGTGGAGCCATCTGAGAAGTATGATGCTATCACGTTGGAGATCCTCGCTTACCTCTGTTCGACGCTAGCTTCATTCTCAGCACGTCTCCTCGTGGACCACTTACCAGGTGGGAAGTACCTCAGTGCACCAGGCCTAGCTGCTGAGACTGCTTCGGTTCGCAAGACCAATGCTGTCAGTGAGCGTGACTTCGCACAATTGGACCGTTTGCTTCGCGAGAAGCCTAATGCTGACACTGTTGCTCTGGAAGGTATGATTCTGTTCAACAACAACGAGACCGCTTCATGGCTTCAGTCTCTTTCACCAGCTGAGCAGTCCAACCTGATTGAAGTGGCTAGGCAAACAGCTCCATCAGCCCGTCTGCAGTTCAAGGACAGACGGGTCGCTATCCGACAGCATCGCTTGGCAGAGCTCAAGAGAAAGCAGGCAGAGAAGGAAAAGAAGCATCAAGCTACCATTGCACGAAAAGAACAGTTGACCAAGGAGATTGAGGCACATGGTCTGTGGACACAGGAGACGAACATCGATGAAAAGCTTGCATCAATTTCCTCTATCACTGGTCGAAGAGCAGCAAATTGCGCTCACAACTCCAGCTTCGGAAATTCGTTCTGGAGCAGAAAGCTTCCAAAGAGCTGTTCTTTATGAGCTCTGCTGGCCGTACTCTCCCAGTTACAACATTGGCGTCCAACTTGAGGAAGCTGATTCGCCAGCGCAGCGAACCTGGCAGTGACGATTCACCTGTGGCGAGCGCTGTTGATGTATAAAAGCGATCCAATTGAACCAGAACTGTACGATGAATACACTCTGCAAGAGTCCTCGTTCAGCCATTATTCGCACATGATGTATCTTTCTCTGAGCTTTTCGGCTTGATCTATTATAAATCTCTTCTATGTGCTCTGAAAATTCTCAAATTTAATTTAAGCATTCTCTTATCCGCTATTAAAAGCGTGTAATGTCTGTTATGAGTGTGGTTTTGTTTGCATTTGATATCCTGGCGCATGCCTGTTTGTCTCTCCAGCAATGAACTCTTTGCCTTGTCATGCAATGCTGCATAATTCCAGTGATCTTCTTTGTGTTTCCCTTTCGGCACAGTTGCAATTGGGCAGCATTTCAAGGTAACCAACACTGACACAATGTCATTGTATTTTGTATGGTTGCTATGGTGGTTGCTAAAGGAGAAAGTTGAAAGTTGGTTGCAAAAATGGAAAATTGACTTCACAGCATTTACTTTTCTGTTACTAGTGCCATGCCTGCGAAAAAGCTAAGTGATCTGAGAAACTTAGTTTTTTGGGTGGTAACACATTGACTTTTGTACAGTTGCTATGGTGTTTGCTAAGGGGGAAATTTGAAAGTTGGTAGCAAAAATGGAAAATTGACTTCACAGCATTTATTTGTCCGGTGTTAGTGCCATGCACACGAAAAAATAAGCAATCTGAGCAACTTTGTTTTTTGGGTTTGGATGGCAGAAATGCTGGTGTGTGCCACTGGGTGCATACTATTTAATATGTGCGTACATAGTGTGAATGGGTGAAAACTTCAACGGGCCACTGCGCGGCCACTTTTACTTGTTTTTTGCTGAAACTTAACCAAGATCCTCCTGAAACCTAGAGCTTTCGAATAAAAAAAATTGGTGCCAAAATCCAAAGAATAAGAAATCACATGTCACGTGACTGAACACCCTAAGTATGGCGGGTCAAGAGCCACCTCTCCGCTTCAGGCGCAAATTGGCACTAGCTAAGTACTAAGTGTCATTTAGCACAGTTCGCAGAGTTTTTCATAATGAGCCAAAGTCTGGGAATTTCCGTACAAACACAACAAAGGTGTGTATGGACTCACAACCTATTCTCAATGCATGGCATGCCCATACCCTAAATATCCTAGCATTGTCACACGGCTATAACGAGAGAGCTTGGAAGCTCAGGGCCCTACGCTATGCTTTTTTGCCTTGATGACCTAGGCAAAAAAAAAGCATAGAGATGTTATAAAATTTTCATTTCTCCTATTTTTTTTAAGACAACCTGGGATTCGAACCCGCACTATCGCCCTGCATGCATCCCCCGATACACTTCGCATACTAGTACCGTAAAGTACCGCCAGAGCGCCCCACCATCTCATCCTTTCGTGGTCGTCTTGTGAAGGTGGTCTGCTGTCTGTAGGTCATACGACATGAACCTTGTACACATTTTGCACGTTTTGCAGTCAATCCGTACCTTCAAGAGGACACAAGCTCCACACAAAAACCTGCCAAGTGTGACCTTAGTACACTAAGATTCTCACATCGTACACACTTCGTTGCACTCTGCCATACGATTTTCCTTTCTCAGGCTGTAAAATCAAGGTGGGGCGCTCTCGCGAGACGGGGCGCTCTGGTGGTACTTTACGGTACATACTAATTCTTGCAAGTTGCTTCACGTTATGATTTTGCATTTGAAAGCCCTATTTGAATATTGTGGCCAGCTGTTTGTAGCCAGCCGTCTTTGATGGTACGGTATGGTACGGGACAGGTACGGTCGAGGGTAATACGACACCGTCTACCACCTTGATGACCTAGGCCAAAAAAAGCATAGGGATGTTATAAAATTTTCATTTCGCCAATTTTTTTAAGGCATAACCTGGGATTCGAACCCGCACTATCGCCCTACATGCATTCGGATGATTCCCCGATACACTTCGCATTCATACTCATTCTTCCAAGTTGCTTCACGTTATGATCTTGCATTTGGAAGCCCTATTTGAATATTGTGACCAGCTGTTTGTGGCCAGCTGTCTATGATGGTACGGTACGGGACAGATACGGGATAGCGCCAGGTGTGACACAAACACACACCAAATTAAAGCTGTGTGGACCCTGGCTAGCGCCAGACGTTACTGAAGTAACGTCTTCTGCATAGCTGCGGGAATAATTGGACTTGTACTACTGTATCGTGCATCACCTGAATTACAATAACAAGGGTTTAATCACTTCACCACCACCACCACCACCACCACTAACATACGTGCCGCAACTGGATACTTACGCCAAGGCGCTCCATCACACGTCGAAGGTCATCAGGCACAGCAGGCATTGCTGCCGCCGCCGCTGCAGCATTGTGATCTGCATTGCTTGACGCAACTGTTGCGGCCTGGTTCCTTGGTAGCACGAGGCCGGGTAGACTTTGTATTGGAGAAACATAGCGATATCCAGTGTCGCCTCCACTACTGGTGTCTGTCTGCAAATTGATTGATTGCAGTGCTGTACTGGGAGTGTCGGGCACTGGACGAGCACTGCCAATGCGGTAGATGATGTGCACCACCGACGGGTTGGATAGTATTGCACTTTTCTGGTGCAGAATATCATAAGAAAAATGACCATGGATGAAGCGAGGGACGCCTAAACAAATACTAGAACCGTCTCCGATAAAACAAAAAGAAGAAGAAAAGCCTATAAGAAACAAACGCATATTCCGGCACACCCTACTCGCATCAATGTGGTTTGGTTTACAGGTAACTCAGCATCCCAGCCCATAAGCTGCTCCTTTCCACATGTAGCCGGCACAGTATCATTGTTTCCATTTCCTTATTATGGCCATGTGCCTGAATGGTGAGCTTGAGAGCGGTTCGGATACCGGTATGCACCGTATCGTGGAATGGGTGTGTCCACCCAAATCTGTTTTTCTAACGTTACAGGTCAATGAAACTACAAGAAGCCTCAACACTTCTTCATTACACCAAATTACACATACTTGATTAGGCAGACAGTGCACAAACGAACCTGGTCATCTGCCATGTCCTCGGAGAATGGTAGCTCTTCCGCAGCTGGTGCACCAAACACGAAGCAGTACTTGCCCGAGGACAGGATATCGTCTAGTTCGTAAATGACGTTCTCCAGAGTTTCCCCCTTCAACAAGCGAAAACAGGTAAAGTGGAGAGTGAGAGAAGAAGAGAAAGAGGGTGTCAGACTCTTCTGTCAATGGCATTGGCGGCTTCCGCATGTCGAGATAACCTCAAAGAGCAGTGGTGGGCACAGCCCAATGCAAGATTACGATCTCGTAATCTGCGAGGTCTGTTATACAAAAGAAACCTTGGGCCGTCTTCTCGACAGCGACGGCAACATCCTGCCAGCAAGATCATTCCTGCGGGCTGGGCATGGCTATACACTTTTGTCCACGATCGCACCAGTCGGAGTCCCAATCGAGTCGAGATCCTGGTGCCCAAGCGTACTAGTTACTCGTCTTCTGTCGTGCTCCTAGATTGAGACCGTGCCACAACGACGTAGGCAGTCCGGGATGACGTAGCGAAATGGCCGCATGACGTCACGGCGCCCCCCCCCCCCCTCCCCCGTTTTCGCAATTTCAAAGTGAAATATCTCAAGAACGCTTTGTCGTAGAGACTTCGGACCAAGACCACTCGACTCAGCGCCCGCAACTCTACAGGATGTAAAAGTTTCATTTTTTCGTGGAGTTCCCCTTTAAAGTTATTTCACTCGGGAGCTTTTCCAACGTTGCAGAAGTCTGCTGTTGTTGTCCCAATTTACAAGAAAGGCCCTCGTACGGATCCGGCCAACTGCCAGCCCATTTCTCTTCTCCCTGCAATATCCAAGGTTCGCGAGCTGCTCCTCTTACCTGCGCTCGAGAAAACCAAAATTTGATCATCTCCATGTTGTCATGCACTGTCCTCAGCTGATGAATGGCATGCTGGATAATATCAGGCTGCCAGCTTTTCACCTGTATGCACACAGCCACAAAACACACACACAATAATCAGTAAAGCATGTACTGCTAACAAGATGTAGAGCAGGCCAATTCTCAGACGGGATACAAAATAAAACGTCTGCACACAAAGAAAAAAGGTTTTTAGAGCAGACCCGCTCTCTTCCCATTCACTCTGCAAACTTAAACTCGTTTCTCAATCAATTATTACAACGTTTTGGCAAAATTGCCCTCATCAGGTATGCAATGGTGTGCAAGTTTGCAAAGGAGCAGTTATATACATGCAATTTATGATGCTATGATGTGCTACATCGCACCCACCGTGACGTGGCAGAATCATAAAGATAATGATCACTAAAAGAAGTATGATACCAACAACAAAGAGCCAGCACAACACAGCTGTGACCAGTACAACGCCATCGACTCCTCCACAAATTAAAACTCAGCTCCCTGTAAATGATGTTTGTTCAGAAAACATGCCAGGTTTTAGTTTACATAGCAAAGTACACTCTACTCAGAGAAGTAACCAGTAAGCACCTGGTCTACTTAAAAGCACACCCAGAGAGCAATAATAACAAGAAGTAATCATATCTAATCTATCACTAACCTTCCTCAGTAATACAGCAAAGGTGCTGCTCTTGTCCACAAACGGCAGCATGTACACAAAGCTGGCAGTAAGGTGGTTCAGAACAATGTCGTTGTACTCTTCATTCTCAATCTGATGCATGATGAGTTTCACCTGGCACACACAACAAGGACACAAAGTGAAACAACAATCATCAAATTCGAAGACGAGAACAATTGTTTCAGTATTTCCCTTGTATGACATTCGTCTCCTGATGCTACCTTCGGCATGAAACGTCAGTAGAGACGGAGAAATCCTTCACTGGATCTCTCTGTTCCCAGCTATAATCAGCAGGATCAGATTGCTGCACAATAAACTCAGATGGACAAATTTCAATACCTACCAGTATAACTTATGAAACTATGAATTATACACAACGTTCGATCCCTAGGGATCGAAACTTCAGGGCCCCCTGTCCTTGCTACTGTGCATCTTGGGCTAGTTTGTTGATAGATGTCAAGCGACAGTTCTGAGCTGTCCGTGCAAATTAACACAGAATCTCGTCATGCCCGGCGCAGCGTAACAACTCGAGGACAAGGAGCTTGGCTAAAACGTGGAGTAAGCAATTGAAACTTCACGCAACACTACAATTCTCTTTTCTTTTCTTTTTTCAATTCCGGATCCGTTCTAGTTTCTTGAAGTGTATGGCATGCGCATCATGAAGATGCATATAGTTTTCGACCTAAAGATATTTTAGCGCTGAAATTTCCCAATGCACACTAACAAGGGCCAGGGTCAGGTAGGTAACACTGCAAGTGACGGACTTACTTGACTTTCAAACTTTGCCTTGCCTTGGGGACGATCAAACTTGTGCTCACATATGATCTTGCCAAAATCCACACAGTCTTGGATCTGCAGTGATCAGAACCATAGAATAATAATTATCAAATAATTATCAAACGAAAGTCTTACATGTTGCACACCAACACGAGCACAGAGACAGTCGGAAAGAAGAACGACTTGTTCCGTTGAGTTAGTCACATTGAGTGTGGGTACCACAATTTCATTCTCCACATCCGACATCAGGCACTCAAACGCGCAGCGGCATTGGTCTTCTGACAACAAACATCGCCTCCGCACAGCAAGAATCGGATCACCATCCCACAGGATAGGCATGCAACACGCATATCCAGGGGGGGGGGGGGGGGGCACATGAGAACAACATGACACAGGTCTTCTTCACTGTATCACCAGGAGAGGAGTGATAACAGACAATTGTAGATACAGTGCATGATGCAATGAATCAGCTGCCATGCGAAAAGTGCACGCTGCTACCCAACGGACATATATTTTGCACTTCTCCCAACCTGGGCTTATACGGAGTGACAAAGTAGCAGGACATCCAACAACGTTATCCACCCACCAAACACGAACGCTCGCCACCACTTACAGCAGCAAAAATCTGCAGGTTCTCCGGCCTGGTACCGCATAGCAATGTGTCCAGTTCCGTTTTGACTTGTGAGGCACGTCCTGAATCCAACTCCTCAAAGAATGAACCTGAAAACAAGAGACAAAGACATAGATAGGAAGAGAACAAGGCACATGTACAAGTGCAGGCATACGTGCTACTTAGAAAAACCCAACCTTTTGTGACATGTAAAAACACGCTACTTGATGCCAGTACTAGTAGCAGTATTTATTATTTTTCTAGGGCAATCCTCACGGACTATATTATGTCTTTTTACAGGGTGCCCTAGTGCAAGGCAAATGTTTCAGTGTAGCTGACAGTGAGCGAGATCCTGGGTCTGTGCTGATCCCGGCAAAACACACACACACACACACACACACACACACACACACACACACACACACACACACACACACACACACACACACGCACTGCCACTTACCCTCTGACAACTGCTTGGCAAAGGAGTGAACCTGTCGAAACTGCGGATCAGTCAGACAGCCTTCCAGCTGGTACTGGTGACAGACATTCACAATAGTCTGCAGGGTAGGAATACACACACACACACGATAATGAGAGTAGAACAGCACAAGAGAAACTTGACGAGAGCGAGGACTATAGACACAGAAGGAGTATACCTGTAGTGTAAGTACGCCTTCAAAAAAGTGTTTCCAAATCGTTTCCTTCTGGTTTCGTCATTATGTGCACATTATCACAGCGCTGGGTGTTGCATGCATTCCGTCCACTGATTCATGACTTGTGCGCTCTTTTCTCCACTACAGGAATGATGGCGGTTTATGAAGTCACAGGTTGTGTAAGTTGGTGATAATCAAGCAATTCAGTCTGCCTAGCCCTAGCATAGGGAAAGCCTTACCATCAGAATACCAGAGTAGTTCAGCAGCTCCAGCATTGAACGGACATTGGCCAATACATCACTGCCTCCACTTGAGCTGCCTTGCTCCAATCCTACACAGGGTGAAGAAATACACAGGTGCGGACGGCACAACAACACATATCGCCGTATAGAAAGGACTGACAAGTAGAGAGCACAGCTAGCAATTGGTGACCACATGTAACGATGGGCAAGATCAGCAGACCATTGATATGATGCAGGATAGGTTGCATGTCAAATCACACCAGCATACTTGCTCACTGAGACGACTCGCTATTCATTTACGTCACAGATCTAAAACTTGCATACTACACAGTGCATGCAGACAAGCACATGCAGCAAACATGTATGCCCAGGATTTTACAGCAAAACTCAGACATGGCCTCGAACAAACGGGGAGTAATTTACTTAGCTCAGAAGACTCACTATTGGCAATTTGAAATGGCTCGAATTCGACCAACGCATCAAACTCTTGCTGGACACTGACAGCATGGAAAATGTCTTGCGTGATGATGTACATATCACTGAGCTTTGCTTTGTTGGTCACAAACCGGTGCAGCCAGTCTTGCGTTGCACGAAGAGCACTGGCAAACTCCTGTGAACAAAGGATATGCACACAGAAACAGCGTTGTGCGTGAGATACGACTTGTGTGTTTCAGATAGTTGCATGATCCCCGTGGACTTTCTCTCCATGGCAATTTCACATGTGCAAGTCTCTTCAATACACTTGGGAGCCAAACTTAACGTTAAGACGTAATCCGGGGATCTCTTCTCTTCGTACGTGTAGTGTCTGCAGTATCCATAACTGAATCACAACATAGTATACATGTGATCCTTTAACTTCTAAAAGCCTACAGCTTTTTTGTAGGCTTGTGCAATACAGTGTGAAGCCACCTACTCTACTCTAAAAATATAAAAATAAATATGAACAGACGCAAGCAAAGTGACAGACAGACAGAAGACATACAGGCATTAGTCTAAAAAAGGGCTTCTAGAATGTGCGCTTCGAAGTAGAGTGCATGGACAGTGCATATTACCACCAACCTCCAAAGAAAAGCCATCGTTCGGATCATGGCTAGTATTAGAAGCATCACTTTCTGGAGACCCTGAGGATCGAGATGATGAGTAAATATCTGCATTAGAGAACAGGCTAGATAACTGTGAATCAGGAGTGGTTGCTTCCACGTCTCCCGCGCCAACTGCAGACCGCTTTAAAACCACCGAGTTGAGCTCTTTCTGGAGGAAAGCCGAGAAGAGTCTGCTATTGCGGTGATGGAAAAACACCAGGACATCAAGATTCTCCACGACCGGGACAAGCCAGTCACTGATGACATCAAGCAATTCCTTGGCTTCTTGCAGGGTGGTGCTTGGGATGAATCGAGCCTTCAACAGGAAGAAACAAAATTCCATCAAAGGAGGAAACCGTGAATGATTCTGTGCTGAAATATAACCCACAATCCTGAACAAAAATCTCATGCAGACTATTGCACAATGACGACCGCACAGTGATAACTGCATAATGACGAATGGATACGCCAAACCTTCCAAGAAAAAGAGCACAGCCCTAACACAAAGTCTGATTGTGGACACCAGTTATTCCTTTGCTGACTGTTCAGGATGCATAATCTTCAACAGCATGAGGGCTTCTCCGTACGTTAAACGTCAAGCATTATCACAGCTATCGCCACTGATGCTACCCTGCGAATAGCAAGCACTTCATCGACAAATAGAACAATTGCCATTGACAACAACCAATGCCACAAGTACATAGGACACAACAGAAGAATAGCTAATAAAACACACACACCTTATTAATAGTCTCCCTGCTGTCTCCCGCTGCAGCACGAGTAGCAACCGCTTGTGAAGCCTGGGCGCGTGGAGCTGAGCCAGGGCGATCCCTTCGTGATCTGGCCCGATGATAAGCTTTTCCATGGCAGTCTGGCAGGACAACATTCTGGGAAATTGCTGTCTCGATCTTGGAGTCAATGGCCACACCGTATTTGTTCAGCAGCTGTTTTGTCAAGTACAGCCTGCCACAACAAAAGGACAATGCCAACATGCAACAAGTGGTGGAAAGTTTAAACAAATGAAGGTATAAACTGTCAAAACTATCTACTTGAGGTACTGAAAACTTTCTAGAGAGCTCTAGAGCTAGGGTATGTGATACCAGTCCAATAACCCGGGTTACTTCGAGTTTTCCTTTCTTTTCTTACAATCCACTCCATATGTCAATAGAATCCAGGCAGAAGAGCCAACAAAACGCATCTTAATATTGTTAGAACGTATAGCAGATAAGAACAACTACGCAAGCGCAGCACATGAGTGACATGCGAACTGTAACTATTAGTAGTATTATTAATCCACTCCAGCAATCTTTCTGTCAAGAAGCGAATGCTCTGCTGTAATCACTTGGATGAACAGATCGTTACATACTACAACTTGTTGCAAAGTTCACAAGCGAGAGGATATTGAAACATGGTGGGGCCCAAGAAATACAGTGAATAGTGCAGGCATCATGCATCTGATGTGTGGGTTGCAGGCCAGGAGACAGATGTATGTCAAGAAAAGATATACATGTACACGTGTACAGTGACCGGTGGACAACAAGCAGTATAGTTCTCACTTCTCCGGTGTCGATCCTTTGGGCCGCCATACAAGCAGATGATCAACCGCATCCTCTGTAGTCTCGAGGGTGGTGAGCTTATCTTTCACCTCCACCTCAGACAAGAGAGAGTCGAGCCCTACATTTTTATAGAACCCAGACAGTGGCCTCCACATATCGATGCACAGCTGCAGATGGTCTTGTCGAACCTCATCTTCCACTATGCTCTTGTTCAGGTTCTGAGCCCACTGCTTCAGCTCAGCAAACCACTCTCGGAACTCCTTCGGGCACTCTGGATACGATATAGTGAAACAAAAGCAAAGATAAACCCTCATGCAGTATAAAGGGAGTGCGAAAAGAGATAGGCCACAGCAATCCCAAAAGGACTGTTTTAACAGTCCTTTTTAAAGCACCATTCTAGATCCCAAGTGATCCTTCCTCTTTCCAAAGCTGAAGGCAGCGTCAAAAGGCAAGTGCTTCAGTGGCAATGATGAGTAGAGGAAGGTGGTTTGCACGTTCTTTAGGTACATAGGAAGAAAGTTTCTTTTCGAGGGACCTACTTGGTCCGCCCAGCTAAAATTGGCGCTTATCTTCTCACTTGGTTTTTTGGTGTTTTGCCTGTGCCACACGGCATGGAACCACCGATTCACCATCCGAACATGACCATTGACCATTGCATCCGACGCCATGGCAGCACAAACCATCACAGAAGTTGCGATCGGTTCGTTTGAGTCTTTTTGACGGAGCTGCCGCCGACGAACACTTCCGTCAGCGCAAGAAAACACTGCAACCTCCGCTCGAGTCCGTAAAATAGGTCAGGATGTTCGCATTTCAGAGCGATGGAGAATACAGTTTCTGTCTACTTCCAGCTGTCTGATGGCAAGGATTGTTTACCCCGGGGAGGTTTAGAAAAGCTGAAAAAGCGCTTCGCGAGCTTGAATTTCAGTGCTTGCACAGTACAGCGCCTAGTGAAGGGCTATCACCAGCAAATCGCTGACGAAGAAACTGCAGCTCATGTCGATGTCTCCAGTAAGTGAGACCAATCCGGCGGACACACTTTGAAGCTCACAGAGGACAGGGCAAAGGAGCTAATCAAAGGAAACACCAAGTCCTGAGAGAAACACTCGTGCAAAGGACTTTCAGGAAACTAGCCGAAAAGCCTGGTGCACGGCGTTGTAGGTGCAGTACGCACAGGTGCTACATCAAGCGCGGAAGCTATCACTGCGCTGCATGTACAAGCACCAGCGGCTCGCGTGGGTACGGGTGCTGATCAGCAAGTACGACAAGCGCAAGAGGCGATTTGAAAAAAGGACACTGATATGGCGTTGCCTTTTTGTCTCAAACAAAGTCGCATTATTGCTACGAACGGGGATAACACTTACAGTCAACATGCGGGCAGTCTCACTCAGCTTCTGATGGGAAGGTGACAGGCACGCACTGCCTTTGAGCGTGATTCGAGACGAGTAGAAGTGGAACAAGCTATGAAACGACCCGTGCAGCAGTTGTCCGGATCGTACGTTTTGAGCTCTTCCTCCAGCGACGATAGTGGCGAGGAGGATGTGTAACTTGCTTGAATTTTCGACTGAGTTGCTTACTGACATGTAAATAATCATGTATATAGTGTTTTGTGATTGTGGCTTGCTTCAAATATTAGTATTTCTTTCCTGAGACAAGTGTGAAGATAAGCGCCAATTTTAACTGGGCGGACCAAGTAGTGGTGTTGTTTAATCATACACCAAAGTGATGAATAGGTTTACTTGGTCATATGTCTGGGTGCGAGGTCAATGACGCGAAATATGTCCCGAAAAAGCCCCTGTATTGCTATTCTTGGACTGTGCTTGAATATTTCCAGGGTTACAATGCTGCCCACAGGGCAATCGATGCACTACTGTGCCAAATGTGGCACCAAGACGGATCATCTGTCTGACCACGGACGGTTAAAACGCGGAACATGTACGTGATTGCATAGAAAAGTGGATATGGACGAGTGGATATGGGTGGATACTTGAGCGTGTGCATGTGTATGGAAAATAAGAAAAAATAAGAAAAACCAGAGTGAATACTCACGTTCATCGTTAGACAGGCGCAAGTGGATCATAGAAAAAGCTTGCAGCTTTGGTAACCTGGCGATGTTCAGTTTCTCCACAGAAATTTCACTTGCACATCCATAACTGCCAAAAGGAAAGGAGAAAAGGCAAGGAAGACATAGAACAAGTAGACTGCTGAAAGAAAACGCAGCAATTGTATCGCAAGTATAATGCTGCAAGACTAACAACAGCCATGTTCATGGTCATGGTCAGCGGGAGGTTCACCACAGCTTGTGAAGTTGATATCTTCTCATTACTTAGAAAGTACAGTGCATTTCAAAACTATAGACGCGTAGGGTTTTTGAAATATTTCAAATTTGGCTGGAACTTTTTGAGAATAGTTTTCGGAATATTGCTCAGGATCGCTCCACAATTACTCTCATATAGTTTCTAAAGGATTGGATAACAGACGCCCAATTTGGAAAAATTTATGCACAAAGTGATCACAGATTTTATGTGGTATAGATGCTGGCATAACGGTTTTTGCCTAGGTACGCGTCTATAGTTTTGAAATGGACTGTAGTGATCGTTTATCGCTACTTTTACAGTCTTCATGGCAAACTGGTAGCGTGAGCAAGATTCCGCTTCATTTGAGAAATAATAAAGAAGACCAAAAAAACGAGAAATTGGGGCCAAAATTCACTACCTGTCACAGGCTGAGCTTTGTTCCCCGTGCCAATCGAAGTTGGAACATGGAAACAACTGGTGTGCATACCGAGCTGTCCGAGTCATACAAGATTTTACAGCTCACCCCAACCCTCCGACAAGCTCTTACAACCGCACCACCAGCGATACGTCGAACATGAACTACGTACATGTAGAGGAGGGTGTTTCCCCCCGATTTGACAGGCAAAATTGTGTAGACCTAAACCGATCATGAGTGTGGATTGCTCACTCAAAATATGTCTGTGGAAGGAAGCTGGCGTGTTGAAGTTTGCTCTGAGGCCAGAGTTGATCGACCTGAGCCACTCCTTTGTGTTGGCCCGTTGCCTCCAAGTTGCCCGATTTTTCGTTTCAAAATTTGGTGTCACAGAGGTGGCTCCAAACAGGAACAGTTTTGGAGTCCACGTCAAGTTCACCTTGAGTTCTGAAATTAGGTAATTGCTATTGCTCCACTTTGGCCAGTACAGAGAAACAATAAGCCTTGTGTGTGCTTCCATTAGTTTTCATTGGTATACGGTGCTTTATTCGCGAGAGCTGTTTACCTGCGACAAGAAGTTGATTTTTCGATAGACGTTCAACTCAAGTCGCAGTGCGGAGCAACACGTCAAAAACTCACCTGCTTGGTAT
>NC_088643.1:80696198-80866198 GCF_964019385.1 Sycon ciliatum | reverse complement strand
AGGGCGCCGATTTATATGATATATTTTCATTCTAAAAGAACTTGAAAGACAGGTCTTGTTTTCTTACGCTCGCACTAACCTCGCTTGTTGCCATTCCTGCTAGTGGTTGAGACATCTCACTCACAAACTCCGCGATATAATCCGGAAATTGAACATCAGGCAACGCCATGACGAGAAAGCGACTCTTAACTACGGCAGAGATCCATTTAGCAAACATCTTGTCCTCCTCTGCTATGAGTTCCTTTGCTGAAAGGCAGTATGCAGACAGAGCAGAGCAAACATTTCGGCAATTTAGCAGAATTTCCCGGAGCTTCCCGAGTCGTTACAAGAGACAAAACAATGCACAAGTAAGCACCAATCACTCTTCACTCCTTCAGATACGCACATTCACTACCAAAGATTTCCGAGCGTTTTTATCAGAGCAGTATAGGAAGATGAGGGTTGGTTGGGAACCCCAAAATGCACAACTATTTTCGTTCGAGCTAATGACTTGCTTCACTTAGCAATTACAGCTCTCACACCATTGTGTTATACATAGCACTAGTGCATGGTCAGTAGCACATTTTTTCCAATACAGCGATCGCCGCACTACATGTGTTCATGATATATCCAGACCGGTATAGATATGGACATTTTAAAAACCTCATTGGCAACATTATGCATTATACCCTGCCAGCAGAGCACTCACCAGCCAGAGACAAAGCACCCACAATCACCCCTGGAACAACACTGACAGTCGGATCCGTAGCAGTAGCCGTTGTCACCACACTTGTAGCAGCACTCATATCTGCAGAAGCTTCAGAAGCTGACGGTGGTGCCTGGTCGCTGAGCGATGATGCTGACGTTGATTGCAGTGAATTCTCGCTGAGTGATGGCGCTGAAGCTGATTGCTTGTCAGCTGCCGCCGCAGCTGCCTGCTGATCTCTGATAGCCGATTTCATCTCGTCCCGTGCCCTTTTCTTTTGAAGCTGCACACGATTCGTTCTTGCATTCAGCAAAAATCCCAGCAAGTCCTTGGCCTGAGACATACACACATGCAGCAATGAAAACAGAGTCATCAGATAAATGTCTTCAGAATGGGTGCGTCAACTCAAACCTTTCTCTACATGCAAGGCTGCAAGACACCTCAAGATGTCTCCCAATAGTCAAAACGACCAGCTAAAACACCTGGTTAAATACATGCCTCTAAAAAACCAATGGCTTGAAACCAGAATCAGCATGACCACACTCAAGAACTAGGCATATCCAGAATTGATCAAACGCAAGTAAGACCAGTGGAGCTTCTTGCACTTTCATAGAAAATCGCGAGCCTGATGATGCAATTGTGCCTCCCTGAAACGCTGTAAGAATTGACTGTACGGCAGAAACGAATTGGATGATTGCAGAGTAAGAGAGAAAGAGCAGGTCTGCTCAAACCAACCTGCCTTACAATCCAACATACCAACACAAATCGTCCCACAGCATAACAGTATACAAGGTGAAATTCTAAGCACACGCATGCACACCAGAGAGCCTACGTTAGTAAGGAATGATGATATCGTGTTCTCGCTGGTGAACATCTCCAGGCTCGTCTGTCTAGCAAGAGCCTCTGAAAATAGAGGATAGAGCTTCCGTAGCAGCTGATGGACAACATCATCACGAGGCGCCAGCAGTGGGAAAACACCCATCACCAGACAGCTGCAAAGATGAAAACAACAAGAAATTGGCAAGAGCGACACAAGTGCTAAACATGGGCACACCACTCAGGTCGAAGCCATTCAGCACACTAGTGAAAGGGTTCCAGATAAGAAAGGGAAAGGGAGAACACACCTTTGCCCATTTACAACTTTCCCTCAAAGTTTAAGAGCTGCATCTCATTTTCCTACAGATGCGGAAAATTCGGCCTCAAGCCGAGTCTCATGCGGACCATGAATTTGTTTGACTTAGTGCTCATCTCACTACGTGTCCAGGAAATATAATTATGGGAAAACCCCCTCACTCAAATCTGCGCTCGCAACTATAGAGTGACGTTAGACATGACTAGATCTGTGAGTTTTGTAACTCTAGAGCCACAAATCAAAACAGCATGGCGATTGTTAGCAATGAACAGCTGGGAGTTTTTGACCTGCATACTGTATACTTTGCACTAGTGGTCGAACGAATGCTGAGAAGCTTCGAACGTTCGTTCTCGAGTCGACATTCATATGTCAAGTTGACTGCACAAACGAATATCGTAACTCACAAAACTGTGAACTCTGCACTCGTAGCAGCGATTTTCATGCATGCAAGCACGTACACACGTCTACTTTTGAAGCCGTGCCGCACTGTCTTCAGGAGATGACTGTACATGTACATATGTATGCATGCAAGTAGTACTAGTAGCTGGCGCGAGGTGCGAAAGTAAGTAACGTTAGTTGTACATGTACAAGGCCGGATATTTGTGGTCCGATCACGAACTGGCCCAGACTCGAGTCGGTGCGCGCGTGAACCATGTGAACTGTGTTGTGGACTGGGTGGACTGCGTGCACTGCACTGGTGCTCAACTGATTACTTCCTCAAGATCGTACAGTAGGTCTAGTCTGAGCAGTGAACTCTAGTCTGGGTTGAACGTTGCATGCGCATGCAGTGCATCGCGCCCGGCTGTGAAACTGGAAGTGCAGTGCCACAGGCGATTTTTGTCGTGACAACACTCGACGGTCTGTCTGAAATAATAATTATTGCTGAGAGCCGTCGTCGAGTCTTTCTTCATCAAATCCACCCAACGTTCGTCATGGCCGAGAAGAGTAGGCGTTCTGCCGTATGGGATTTCGGAATAGAGAAAACGGCTGACAATATTATCTTTATTCTCAGGACAATATTGCTACGTGTACTCGGTGCAAGCCGCCGAAAGACTTGGCATACCATGGCGGAACAACGAATTTAGGTAACCATCTGAAGGACGTTCACCATGTCGACTTGGATGGCGCAGGGGCGAAACGGAAAAAAAGGACGGAGGGATAATTGCCTTCTTCAAGGCAAAGAAAGTGCCAGCGGCTAGATCCTCTGGATGCGACTACCGATTGGTGGAATTTGTGTGCAGAGATTTTCGACCTGTGAGCGTAGTCACCGGTGCGGGGTTCCTTTCGCTCATGAACTACCTCGAGCCTGGCTACACGGTCCCGTCTGCCACTCAAGTCACAAAGCTAATTCAGCGGAAGCACGCCGCGGGCCTGAAGTTGCTGGTGCAGTGGTGGAGAACCTTGAAAAGGCCAGCTCCATGGCGCTGACTACAGACCTGTGGACAAGCAGACGAATGGAGGGGTACATCACCATCACCGTCCACTTCATAAATGAGTCATGGCATCTACAGTCTCTGTTGCAGACTTGCAGTGTGCAATTTTGCTTATGATTTGGGTGCCTTTTTGTTACATACTGGTCGGTAGCTATAATTTCTTACTGATTTCTTAATCATGGAACGTGCGACATTCGTTCGGTATTCGTTAGGAACATTCAGAGAAGGTTCGATTCGTTGTTTAGCACATTCGTTTGACCACTACTTTGCACAGTTGTACAGTCTCAAATTTGGACTTCACGGAGAATTTCAAAGTGGGAATTAGAGGCCATATGCCTTGTACTGCTCTTTTCTCTCCGAAAGTCAGCACTTGCATTTCGCGAATAGCAAGGTCCCTGGTTCGAGTCCCGGTGGTGTGACTGATGATTTTTTTCTTTCTTTCGTATCTGGCTTGCAAGTGCTGAGTTTCGGAGAGAAAAGAGTTGTACAGTCTGTCCACAAAGGATTGATAGTAATGATACAAAGTTGCAGGTAGCATCCACACTCTCATCTTGACCAGGTGATGGTACATATTTGGACAACACAATATTCAACGAATTCACATGCATACTAAGAAGTTCTGTACCAGAACTAAACCCAAAATGTTGCTACTCACAGTATTTGACGAATGTTCACCAGTTCGTAGTGGGTAACAAGCGAGCCTAGTAGAGAAGCATCGAACTGATGACTGTGGGCCACTTGCCATGAGTTGGCGAGGTTCAGTTGCTCGTGGAACAATTGCTGAACGCTCTCACTCCAAGGTAACTTTTGTGTGTTGATTGCCTAGTGCAGCGACGAACAGATTGCACAACGCACACGGACGCCGATTATAAAGTATCGGCAAGCACAAGGCATTTTTAGAGCAAATGGTAACAACATCAAAAAGTCTCCAAAGAAACGAATGTAGAGTACTCCAGTATCAGACTGCGCAGGCGGAGTATCTTTGCCAGCCATAGCTGTCTCAGATCAGGGCCGCTTCAGACAAGCAAAATAAATCTTGTCCACAACCGGTGCTGGATACCACTAAGAGTCCCAGCATGTATAGTGTGCTGTGGTTGGTCCCACACACACACACCCACAAAGCAAGCACTGTAGCCTGCTCCGCAATATACTACATGTACTAGCACTCAGAAAACCTGTGCACTTGCTACATGTACATAATTTTACCACCAGCTGTCACAAGAGATCTAAACTCACAAGGATAAGCTGCTTCCATATACTCTGTGCTTCACCGGCTGTTCTCTTTTTATCAATACCAAGCATCATTTGGCCTGCAGTAAGGAAACAGAACCGTCAGAATTCAAATTACACACGCACCAGTGCAAGATTGCCAAAACTGTATACATGTACATAATTGTATGTTATCAAGTATCAACTGTGCTTCAGAGATCACATGTACATGTGTTATCAAGTATCAACTGAGCTTGAGAGATGATCACAGGCAGCAGAATAGAAGCAAGAAAGCTAGTTCTCACCGCCCAAACACAATGAACGAAATAGAGATCCGAGGCTCCCTACCACAAATATATGTCGTTCATAGTGTAGGGGAACTTCTGGGTGCAAGATGTTTGCAGTGGGAGTGTTAGGATGCAGGCAAAGCTGAAGCTGACCCTTGTTTTCTCAGTGCTTAAACGATTGAACCGGCCAATCAAGTAACACATCCTTACACGGAAACAGTTATACCGCAGAGTGCGGACTATCCACACCCCTCAGGGCTGGCTCCAGGAGGTTCGTTTGAGGAGTATATTCGGATAAGGGAGTGGCCGCACATCCATCTAAAATGTGCACATCCCCTCATATTCACATCATATTTTGCCAGTACCACAGGAATTAGACACACTCCAGTTCTTCGAAATACATGTAACACCATGGGAATAACTATTGACGCGCAGAGCTCACTGACTTGTCAGTTTGCGCACTCTGGCAAGGTACGTTCGGGCCTGGTTTAAATCTGGCTTCGGAAAATTTAATACAGCCACAAGGAGGACTAGCTTAGCCGTAAGCATTTCCTATTTGTCGACATGCAAACAAAATAAGTTTTCATTACGTTCAGGCTCGGCCTCATTTTCTCTGTGCTGTGCTGATGAGTCCACAAAGGAAGAAACAGTTCTGTCCACAGATAGAGAGTCTATCCATCTATCTCTCTCTCTGCCATCATGACACACCTTGAATAAGATACGTACATGTACAATACTTACATATACATAGTTCCCTCTGCACATCGTCAAGTGAGCTCAATTTGCGGGACACTTCCTTCGAGTGCATGTAGAGAAGAGAACTGGCGAATCGATCAAGAACAGGGACGTTGCCATAATTACCCCATGGGATTTCCAGCGTTGCTGCAAGTCTAAAAACATCAAAATACATAATCGCAGACGGCAGAAACACAAGTTTGATCCATATTGGAGAATGATGAAGCTTGCAAAAATAGAGAACTAGAGAGTAAAAATGTGGGTACTACCGAATGCCTACATACGCCAAGGTCATTCCACCATGGAAAGCACAGCAAAGTAATGCCGTGACCCGGGCTAGATTGCTAGTACTGGCCAAGGCATAAAGCGTCGGCAAGAGAACATAACCAAGAGCGTGCAACTGCACGATCCCCTCCCCCACCCGCCGTGGATTTTTATGACATCAGTCTTTCAGTCTTTTAGCTATTTGACTCACTGATGTCATCATGCGTAGCCAGAAATCAAAGTACAAAAAAAGTGTACATCGCAGCTACGGTAGTGGAAGCAGAACAACGGACGGCAGATACATGTGTCCTGAACCTGATGATCCATGTGTGCCAGCTGCACTGGACTGACGCATGCACTCGACATCATTGTCAACGAGCCATTCAAACAACACCTGGAGCACCAGTTCATGGACTCTGCAACTAGCACTGTATCCGCTTCCTGTACGTATCTATTATTGCACGATTAAAGAGGTCAATATATGAAATATAGAACGAGTAAAAGACCGAGGTCCCCCGAGGTCTTTTACGAGGTCTATATTTCATATATTGACCGATTATGAGGGCAATAATAGATTTATCACGACATAGCATACCTAAAACTGTTTTTGCTTTGCTATAGGAAGAAAGGAATACTATTGTAATAGTATAATAGTATGTACATATGCCGTTTACATTGGACATTACTTCTGTGTAAACCAAAGTTTTCAGTTGTCTCTTGTAGTATGTTCCCCAAGTTCTTTGACTGAGAATCTGACAGTTTGGGTTCAAATCCCAGCATTTGGCTTCAGATTTTTCTTCTTTCAGTTCTGATTTTTTTCTAAGTTGAGGAAAAAGTTCTAAGTCCTCGGGCTAAGTGGTCAATAATAAGTGGTCAATATAAGCGGTCAATATATGCTGATATTTGACCGCTTAGAGATCACAAGTTTCTGTGGGGGTCAATAATAAGAGAGTGATAAACACTGGTACAGTGTGTACAGGAAACGCAACATATGCAAGCACAGCTTGATCTGCCACGTTAGAACTTACTCAAAGAAAGGTCGAAAGCAGTTGCGAATGCAGGTGTGATCGATCTTCACAACAGCCTTCCAACAGGAATTGAAGTAGTCCATAACTGGATCCTTCTTCTTTTCCTTCTTGCTTTCCTTCTTGCTTTCCTTGTAGTATGGAGGCACCCTAAAAAGAAGCAACAATCAGGTTAGCAAGGAGAATGGGGGAAAGAGCTGAATAGAGACAAGCAGAACTTCTCTTGGCCCGCATTCAAAGCAATCCTCTCTGCATAGTGTGTGCAGTATGACCTCTTGATGCTCCTATTCTAACACGGTGAAGCAAAGTGAAAAAAATTGTTGCCATACTGGTAAGAAGAAGAAAAAAAGGACCAAGGAACTACAAGTTACGCTGTAATGTCCACTAACACCACCAGTTACTAAACAATCAGCTCATGCGATAACTTGGCTCTCCATCCGAGTCCATACTGGTAAGAACACGGTGATTGTACCACGTTGCAAACGCACAGATCATAATACTCCTATGGGTGCCCTCAATAAGAATCCTATTTCTCCAAATGCATCCAACATCCTACAATAAAAAGCATAACCGGAACAAGCAACATACTGACATCATCACAGTATACTAAGGAGGTAAAGCAGTACAGATCACTATCTCGTGTTTCTCAAACGCACCATCGCATGCGAAAGGAAGCCAGCATGTGGAACGGCAAATCGTCCAAGTCGGTCACTCTCAAGTATTCCTTCAAGTTCTGGCAGGTCTTTTCAACTGACTTGGACAACTTCTCCGGCAGTCCATCTTCGCACTGTACACATCAATCAGAGCAGTGGGAGGAAAGTTGTGCATGCAGACATACAACAGGGTCCAACCAACACTGCAAACACATTGATCATGGTGCAGATTATACAAACTGGTCAAATGAACTGGTACCCCCCCCCCCCCCCCCACACACACACATATACACGTATGCATATACGCACACTCATACATACACGCATGCACACATGCATACGCACGCACACATACACACACAGAAACAATGGTTCCAAACAAAAGGCAGAAGAGATTGGTGTACACTTACGTAACGCTCAAATTCATCAAAGGTCTGAAAGACTTGTCGGAAACGTTCTGCGTCACTGCTCATGTTCACAAGATTTGACGCACTGCCCTTCTTGTCGGGGTCTACGAGGAAAAGACGTGTGATCCGTGATGAAAGAGGGAAAGCCTGCTTCTGTTCTTTGCCACTTGATACCAATCCACCGAAGAGTCCTCCGCTTGACGAAGAGGCCGCATTGACCTTCAACGCCTTGGGTGCATCAGGGTCTACACAGGCGGCAGCACTTGCATCTTGTGTGTCCTTCTCCAAATCTAAATAATCAGGATTCAATAAGAAATTGGTCAAAATACATGTATGGCACAAGCACAAAAAGACAAGCAGTTGGCCCAAACCCTTTTTTATATTCTTGGGAATGATCCAGCAAAGCAAATATTCATTAGCTTGAGGGGATGGAAAACAAGCATTGAGTGACACTAACGATGAAATGCAAACCATTTTTGCATGAAATGACTGATCTTTGTGTCTTAGACTTGGTGAACGAAATCCACGCCAATGACAAGAAGTACTATTTAAACAGTTACATTGCCCCCGTCAAGTGTACAAAGGCAAGAATATGCAACTCCTACCTTGCGATGCCATGGACTTAAGCAAGGCAGAACCATCTAAAATAATCCTTGTGTCATTCTGGGCAAAATATGATCAAGTGGATAGGCCTTTCTGCGCGTCATGCACGATACGGTGTCAGTTCACCAGGCTCAGGGCGCATGGATCTACTGTCGTGGACATGGAAATCCGGTCGAATGACCGGGCCCGCGCCCTCAGTGTGTACAGAACGTTGTGTGTGTGTGTGTGTATCGTATGCGTACTCACGGCTGTATGGCCAGCGCCCTGGGGCCGCTTGACCTTCGACCGGATTTCCATGTCCACGACAGTACTAATCGCTGTTCTGCTTTGACAACCGTAGCTCTTTGCGCTTTGATTTCTGGCTACGCATGATAGCATCAGTGAGCCAAATGGCCATGAAAGACTGCTGCCAATACAGAGATTCCACCGTTGGGCAAGAAATTGCCAAGTTGCACACTCTTGGTTACATACATTTACATCTGCCTACATGGTACACATGCACATCTGGCATAGCATCGTAATCTAGTTAGGTAAATCGGGAAATCAGACCATCCCTGCTGCTGTCTTACCTGGTTGTGCTGCTGCAGCTGTGGCCAGAGCAGGCTGCTTGTTGCCCTCCACGTCAATTTCAGCATACAGCGCCTCGGCCTGTCCCAGCAACTCGCCAATCCTCTGCCCGTCGGTTTTGGTAACGACCACAACAGGAATCTACAAAGCAACCATCACAATGAAGTTCCTCAAATCAAATGTCCCATTGCAACTATTAAAGAGTAGCTTGCAGCAACCAACTAAACTGACATTTGACTTCACCCACTTCAAACCTTGTAGCAGCATGCCAGGAAATTCAAATAGTTGTAGAGTCGGACCTCTTTAATCCAGTGGCGTCGGGTTGGCAGATTTCTGCCGGATTGATAAGGATGTTGGGCTAACGAATATCCACACACACCGGAAATATGCACGCTAAATTGGGTGTCTCCTAGGTTTTTTCTACCGGAGGGAATTGGGCGTAAGTCTCCTACAATGTACATGCTTTCTGGTGACAGATGCTGATGATACTATTGATCTCCAGCCGTACAGTGGTCTACACGGTTCAAAATCGATTCACATCCCACTGTAGCAAGAGTACATAAATCAGAGTAATATGCAACACTGCACACAAGTTCATGAAAGCGTCATTTGTCGTTTATCTCAATTGTGAGAATTTGTGACATCAAGGTGCGGTAGATATTGATGCCACAGGTCGTACCGATGCCGTGCAACTGCAGAGTCGTGGATTGTAGCTTCCATGACTCATGACAAATGACGTAACCAACGAATCCCGCCTTCCCGAAATGTACTCTTGCTGTAGACCATAGATGGCAGTCCACATCTGTATATGCTTATCGTATTTGCACAGGCACTGAAAAAACAAACATCCCCTCCCCCCCCCCCCCCCCCCCCCCCTCCTGCCAAGGCAGAATTCCAGCAATTTAATTCCCCAAACAAGGCACATAAATATGTTGTTTGTTGCAGGTGACCAACCTTGATCTTCGGGGTGGTGCCGGTAGCAGTGCCAGCAATAGATGATCCACTACTAGCCAAGTCCACTGGGGGAGAGTCATCCCAATATACGAAGACAACTGCAGCGACTCTCCGTGATGCCTGGAGCTTAAAAGCTTCATTGGCTGGATCTTCGTCAACCTAACAATAAATACACCAAATGGAAGCCAAAGAAGAACATACCAACACACATACACAAGCACATGCGCACACGCACGCGCGCGCACACACACACACACACACACACACACACACAGTCATGTACATCAATGAAAGTTAGTATGCACTGCAAAGCTGTAGACAAACAGCCTCTATCAGTTTCAGTCGGTCAAGAACCTTGCTGAGGTAGTGGACGGCAATACACAGACAGGACACCTCGCCAGTACATGTGCGGCAGTGTTCGCAATCACATGAGAAACTGGATGGGCTGTGAACTTTTTTTCACAGCTATGACAATGTGACAATGCGTGGAAGTTGAAGACACTATACAGAAATCCAGCCTAACCCTACCAAAGAGTTGGGTCAGTAGGAAGGGAATTACCATGCAGTGTGACGAATTCTGGATCAGGTCTGACAATCGGTCCCAAGGATGCAAGTACATGTACATTAGCCTCACATTCCCAAGACTGGCTTATGAAGCACAACACTCAATAGCGAGGCTCTGCTGGCTTCAGTGGTTACAAGCGGTACGGATGCGGTCAGTCAAGTGCAGCCATACCAGGACACATGAGATTACCAAGGGGTAATGACGTTTATCATCTTGAGTGTAACGACAATATCAATAACAACGTTTCCCTAATCACGTTGACATTGGGTCTATCAAACCCTAGTCTTTGTGTGCTGGAACTTAGATGCAATCTGATCAGCACTTTACCCTGGTGCCACGTCACAAGTCTCACTTGGCAAGCACCAGAGGAAGGTTAGAGATGCCTTAGGAAGCTGCATTCTCAAACATTACTGACCACCTTCACATTTTCTGGCGTGCAGCAAGAGAATCCACACAGAGATATCCAGATATCCACAACACCACTCACCAAGAGCGTATGGAAAGCAACTTGTGGATAGGAAGCCAGGGCAGGCAAAGTCCGTTGAAGAGGCTTCCAGTTCGGAAGCTTTTTCAGTGTGCCCAGGCCACTCGAATGGTAGGTGATTGATGCTACCAGGTCACTGCCGTCAGAGCTCTTGCTGAGCAACAGACCTAGTAACCAAAACAGAGCAAGATCAAAAAAAGTAAAGGAAGTTGTTGGTGAGGTATTTTCTTTTATACACAGTTTCGAGGCGAGGGGAAACAGAAGATTACGTGTGCATGTACTAGCAATAAAGCCAAAAAAATGTTTCCAAACATGTAGCATAATGTGTAATGTGTAGCACATTCAGGAGAATGCTACACTGTAGCACATTCAGGAGAATGCTACACTGTAGAACATTCAGGAGAATGCTACACGGTAGAATATTCAGGAGAATGCTACGCTGTTGCAAAATAATCAAAATCAAATGGCAACGGCAATTCTAAGCAATTCTCAAAGGACAGATTTCATCACAAAATACATTTCCAGCATATTGCTAGAAATCCAGAATATTCGTATGCACAAATATCGTGCTTTGAGCCCCCAGAAACATTCCCAAGTGCAGTATACCCGTACAGAGAGAATGAGACCAGTCAGTTTATGTGAGACTGGTAGTTTCATACGGCATTTGAATTTCAAACAGTGGGCTACTGTCGCTGCACGAACTGTTCTGGATTTGCAGGTGTGCAGACTTGAATAACGGTAACACATCAACTACAGGAACACAAGGTTGAGAGTCCTTACCGCCTTCAGTGAAGGACATGATTACGCGTCGTCAGCTTCCCGGGCAATGAATCAGCTTGGTTCCATTTCAACTTCACATCCGTGAATTCCGTGCATCTAATATAAAAGAAAAATGCAAACAACAATTAGAAACATTTGACAAACTAAAAATTAATACTGATGCCAACGATACCAAGCAGCGAAGGAAGGAACTTTACACATCATGGAATCAAACATGGGAAGCCTTCAGAAAAGAAACAACACAAACAATGTAGCTTCATGTCACTACTGATACATCTAATGGACATTCGGTTACCACTGCTGCGACTGCCGTAAGCACAGTGTGTACCAATGCTCAATTGTACACTCCCCATACAATGTAGATTTTTACTCCACTAGAAATTGGACAACTAATTTCTGAACTTTGGCAACACTACCGGCAAGTGATGAAATTGTCACTCTACAAAGATTGCCAAACACGACTTGCCAGAACATTGACCGACTACAGACAAGTGCACCATTGTCAATTGATCGGTGTCTGAAAGCAGTCATACTGGTAGGGATAAGAACAGAACATCAGCACAGCAGTTTGTCTATGCAGAAGAATAGAATCCGCACACCTCATGCTCCACACTGGTACCCGCAAACTAACTTCGAAGTAATTGGCTACATGTACAACGTACTTGTGAGAATCATTTATTTATTAAACCATTTCCTGTTCAGTTCCACACGAATATTTTAAAGTTTACTAGTGCTCTGGGTGAAAAAGCTGCCTTTGCTACATCTCTGAAGTCTTAGTTGGAGGGGTGTGAGAGAATATGAACAATTACACTCTTTTTATTGTACGTTGGTGACAATTTCTCCCTGGTCACTGTGCTAGAATACAAAAAGTACAACAAACAAGCATGCACTGTCAGTACAGCATGCTTGGGAGCTCAAATCCTTTCTTCCAAGACAATTACAGGTGCATAATGTGTTCATGCAGGAGGAAATTTGTTCACAAGATGTAAGTGAACTGAAGGCAATGAAGAGGAATTAAAAAGTTTCGATAAAACAAATCAAATCATAAGAGAAATAACTCCTAGAGATAACTACATTGAATGACTGACCTCGCTCAGACAAAATACGCGACTCTCCCTCGCTTGTCTTATACTGCACACGGGACAATCTCTCCAATGTTCAGATCTGGTTTCGCGTATCTGGAAGTTACTTGGAAACACTTCGCTTTGTTCAGAGAGGAGAATAGTTTTGATTTTTCATTCTCGAGATCTCGCAAGTGACATGTACTTGCTTGTTCAGCACGTCATTACGCTGTACCCATTAGTCATCACATCGTACTGTTGCTTCATCGATCCGTGAGTCTACGACTCTACGTAGAGTCTGTCTCTGGCTACAAAATGTAGTGCACTAGTGGCTAGTGGCAGTGCAATACAGACTAGACTGAACACTGTATTTTGTTGTTGGTTTGACAGCGCTCAACATGACAGTTGACTGTAAGTGTAACAAGGTGGAGGACTCGAGACCTTTCTACAACCATCCACGGTTGGTAGAGCCACAGTTGGTAATGGTAGAGCCCCGGTTTTGCTACAACTACAATACAAGTCATTACACAGGCCCGAAGCCAAATACCTTATAGGTGTGGTACGGTACCTGGTGGGCTAGCTGCAATTATTTCCCATGCCCAACAAGTTCTGTATCAACTATCATGGGTGGATGCATCTCTAGCTCCATGCTGCGTCATATCTGTTTTTTTTTCGGGCAGGCAGGCAGGCACGCACGCACACACGCACACTAGAAGGATGCTGGTGCTGCTGATTGTGCAGTGGCCTTTTAGAACCATAACAGAGGTGCCAACACGCACCAACTTGAGAACATCCAGCACCATTCAAGAGGAAATGGGAGCGGGAAAGAAAAGACGGGCCGCATGATCAGCCACTGTAAAAAAAAACACTAGGAACAAGACGGTCAAGCAAGAAATAAATCACTGACTGCAGAAACATCATATGTGAGCTTCATCAATTTCAACCTACACAAACACGGTATAGTATATAGGGAAATAATTTCAGACAGCTCATGCAGACAAATAATACAATCGACCCTGAGCATGCCGATTGAGATTGCCGGCCTAATCAAGGCTGTAGAAGTATATTCTAGTGTGACCATGTAAAAAATAACTGTTGTCATAAAGCAGATTTCATGTTGAGTTAAAATTTTATAAAATATATATTTTACTAGCTGTACCACCAACAAGGGGCATAAAGCCATAAACGATTGTGAAGTCTCAAAAAGGAAGAATAATCTTCATCTGCGGCATACTGCATGCCAGGCTTGAATAATAATAGATGTGTGTGAAGAAGGCTGTACATACACACGCGCACATGGCACGGTACCTGTTTCTTCCATCACCACATGGCCATCAAGAGAAATGACAGAACAGGAAAGGCTACAATTGTTTTTTAAACTTCCAGCAGCTACACCGTCAGTCTTGCACCGACATCGTCATGGCAACAACCCGCAAGCACGGATATGCGGGTGCGTGCAGACGGTGCTTCACACCGCAGACTCCTGCATCGATTGGGCAGATCCTGGTATTCGCCCATCACTAGCTGAGCTCCCAATGGACTGGTCAACCTCACTGCCAGACCGGGAAACTTGCTGCTGCTGCTGCTCCGTGTCATTCTCGGCTTTCTCCGCACCCTTCGCAAGCAGGCGCGGACCGGACAGTGAGATAGCAATGGAGCCAATAGGAGCCGTGAAGACGATGACCAGCACTGCTATGGTCAAGACCTAGTACAAACACACACATGCACACACGCATACACACACACACATACACACACACACACACACATGTAAAACACACAGTAGCATTTTTAAGGACATACTCAAACATTCTCAGTAGAGATGAGAGGGAGAGAGAGAGGGGGGGGGGGGGGGAGTAGCAGCCGAGCATTCAATGGACGAGTTTAATAATTCAACTTTAATTACACATTCTGGACCCAGGTTTGAAGGAATGGATTACGGCCGTGTAAATGAACAACTGGAAGGTTCCAAGTTATAGTAATAACTCGGATAGCAGGAAGGCTGGAAGTTGCAAGGCTGTTGGAGTGCGCATCCAAGCCGTGCTAGAGCTGATTGGCAGTTGTAGAACGTCAGTACTGTCGGCCAGTGCCGTGCAATGTTATCACATGAGCTGATTGTCAAGTAACTGGTGGTGTTAGTGGACATTATAGCGTAACTTTACTTGTAGTTCCTTGGTCTTTTCTTTGCTATGAATTAATCCTTGGCTCTCCATCCAAGTACTTCAAAAAGAAGTATGCATGTTTGCATGCACTTACCTTCCTTCCTAAAGCAATTTGCTCCGGCGTACCGCCTTGTTCAGTGGCTGTGTCCAGTGCAACGGATCCAATGGCTGCCTACAAAATCACAAATAGATATCACCGGTTTTTGAAAAGCTTCTCCAATGCCACACGTTACTAGTATGTGCATGCAGGGGGTGGGGGGGGGGGGGGGGTAATTGTACAAGGCACCGGTATACTAGCAACCCAAGCGCATGTGCCTATGTGTGAGACAAAACGACCCGCAAAATATAACAAATAACGCAAAAACTCACTCATAAGCGCATGGGCCTTGATGTGCGTCACTACGGCATCGGCAAAAACAAGACTTTTGCCTGCGAAAAACAGAGCGCCAGATCGGCTGTGAAGCGCCAGATCGGCTGTGAAGCGCCAGATCGGCTGTGAAGCGCAGAGGGTTGGAGCCTCCTTAATGGTTTGTGGATGGGTTGTTTCGACTCATTGCAACTGAACTACATGTACATGTATTCGCTCGTTGAAGCGTAGGAGGCTGTGATTTATTTGGATAAAGACAAACACGCACACACACACACACACACACACACACACACACACACACACACACACACACACGGGCACCACCATACTGCTGTGGATGTATTAGTACACTCCCTACCTGGACAGTAGCTTTAGGAAGCCAGGCCAAGGCGACAAACAACTTCTCCCTCAGGGTCAAGTTGTAACGAACGACACTGCAGGCTGACACAATCACCCGGAATAGCATTCCAATCCACAGGATACCGATAGCAGTGCCTGCCAAACAAGAAAGCAACATCAACACCACACATAGCAACTAAGAAATGCAGAATGGAGCATCAGCATTCAAATGACCATGAGAGCGCTCACACAAGACTATTGAAAGGGTTCATTTTCAATGCTGACAACTAGTAGGCGTTTGTCCTCCTGCAAGCCTGCTATCGCGTTTACACAACAAACTGCAAAAGACTAAAGGAGTATAAATGCAGACACAGCTGTTTTGTCATTCATGCTTACCTACAAAGCTTTCGCCCAAGATGTTCCGGTCAATTTCCGCACCTATGAGGCCAAAAAGCATTGGCTGGGCAAAGTGCCATAACAGTGCGAATGACCGTGCCACCATTTTCTTCATTGCAAGGGTCAGAATAGCACATGTAAACATAGACAGAAAACCAATCAAAGAGAGAGCATTAGCTGCACAGAAAACCAATCGGAGAGAGAGAGAGAGAGAGAGAGAGAGAGAGAGAGAGAGAGAGAGAGAGAGAGAGAGAGAGAGAGAGAGAGAGCGCGCATTTGCCGCGTTGCCATCAAAAGTTAAAGTGGCCACCACCGTGACTTTTACAGTTTTACTACTCCCAACTCTTTGTTTAAAGTAAAGGAACACATGGATATGAGTTTGGAGTAAAAATTTCACGTGTATTATTGGCTCAGCAACTCAGATGCTATGTGCCAAAAAGAAGAATGCTTGATAGAGGAAAACACATGTCCCAATTTACTGTGTTTCTACAAGTAGCATCCGGCCACTCAGATGCAGCTATGAACTAATACAAGTTGCAGCACTACCAGCGCATGTTATTGTCACTTACTCTGTCCTCATCTGGCCAGCCCCTGCCAGCCACAAACGCCATCACCAAACTTCCCAACGCACCGGCACCAGTGAAATGAACAAGACGGGTACCAAACACAGCTGTCAGGCCGCCGAAAAGCAGAAATATGATGCGATTTCGAAAACGATGACTGTTCGTCTGAACACAAAAAAGGCAAACAGAAGATTTCACGGATGTACCTACTGGGAGAAAATTGATGTGTGGCTGTCATTACGGATTTTGCACACTGATTACAAACTGAAAATTTTAAAACCAACAAAAACCATGCGCATGTACATCATGTACATCTTCGAGAATGGTGCAGAAACATGAAGATCAAGAAATTGCAATATGTGATAGCGTAACTTAACGCATAAGTTTCTACTGCCTATAAAAATAACAAACCAATACAAATTGACAGCGAAAATAGCCGAGGGCATGGTCCTACAACTGGGGGAGTCCAACCAAATGATAATGAGAATTACCCACTATATTCGCCCTTACCTTATCCGAGCTGGGAATATACCATGCTATGACACCAACAGCAGTTCCGCCTACAATGCCAGCCAAAAGCTCCAATGGCCCGCGTATAATGTTGAATGCCAGACTACCTGTTGAACGACAACGATCAAGAACACAACAAGCAAAGTCGAAACACAATAAAACCTCTCCACAAACATCTTACAATGAACATTTCCTCCCACTCAAGGAGATTCGCAAGTCAAAGAGGTGATTCACGTCATTCTAGCACTGAAGTCACGCCTTGTCAGCAGAATCATTAAATTATTGTACTTTGATACCAGAGATCACAGAAAAGAGAAATACTTCTCCAAACCCACTCATGACCGCACCAATCACAGAGTTTTCGGTACTGTACTAGTATTTATGACTGCATAGCATGTACGCGACATGCACATTATTATACTGAATGCAGGCTATAGTCTAGAATCCAGGGATCTCACATGGACATGGAAGTACAGAGCAGCCACGGATACAGAGCAGGACTCACCGCCTGTCGAAAAGACCAAACCGAGCGCTATCCCAAAGCCGCTGATGGCAATTACGTCATCAAAGGATGCCGCCGCAATGATCAGAGTGGGTATACCTTTAGCAATACCATACTCTCTTTCTTGTAAGCCAAGCAATGATGGTACAACAACAGCTGGTGAAACAGCAGCAATTACGAATCTGCATAGAGGAAAACATAGAAGGCAAAAACTAAAATCAGTTGTGAATGCAGGCAGCACGGCAACTCTTACCCGACGAGAAACTTCTATAACTTCCTTTATTTATACGTCATGTATCTCCATTCAAACCTGCAAGTCCAAATATATGTAGACTGTTCACTTGCGCAACGTGATACATTATAAAAATAAACGCCTAGTATTTGCTCAGGACAATACAAATTCACATGAACACAGATATTCGTTCAGAAAGTGGCAGACATCACGCAATTGCATTGTAAATAAAAAAGGGGGGTTGTCAACTGACAACTGCTCTATTTAGTTGCTATTCACTAATAACTAAATAGAGCGGTTGTCAGTTGCCAAACCCCCTTTTATTAACACAGATATTGTATGCAAAATAGCAAATAATGAACACAGAATGTAATTAATGTTACTCACAGACAATATGGAGCCCCGCGGGACAGCTGTCACTTACCCTAACATATAGCCCCATGCCCAGGGGAAGTCCAGAAGCAGATTGGCCAGCACTGCATCCACAGATGCCTCGACCAGACATGGAAGAAACGCCAGCCTCATTATAACAAACTTAGCCCGCTTCAACACGGATGGGTTTAGGCCAAGACCAGCTCGGACAAGAATTATAACAAGTGCCACGCTCCTCAGCGCGCTAGACCAGCTAGAGCGCAGATTGGACGTCAGCTCGCCACCGCCACTTGCAGCTGTCATCAATAACGGAGACATGGTCACATTACTAATATTGCTATCGTTTGTTGTGGTCCCTCCAGCAACAACGCTGGGAACATCAACTACATACACATTGCGCAAGAGAAATCCAGCCAGCAGCATGCCCAGAAGTGGAGGGAGATGAACCTGGCGCACAATGTAGCCTCCAAGGGCAGCTGCGGCAATCACTACGCTGATAGCGAACAGGAAACCATCTGCTCCGGGCAGCGCTGACTTGCCGGTGATGGTTGCTAGAGCTGCCCACGCTAAGATGCTGAGGAAGATACGGGTCAGCAAGCGTCCCCGCTCGCCGTGTATTGGCCAGGAGAAGAACCATCTTAGACACATGAAAGTCGATGCGCCACAGCCCAATTCCATGCATGATGCCCGCGTCGGCGGCGAACGAGACTTGTCTTCATCTGGATGAGACATGGCGTTCACCAGGCTGCTCGAACGAGTTGGAGAACGCTGAAGCTGCCGGTCGTCGCTGTCTGTGTTGTTCATACTCCTCGATGAGCTGGCATTGCTGCTGCCATGTGCTGGTGGAGTGTGTTCGGCTCTCCGGGCTTGAGACGCAGTGGCGGCGTTTCCTACTCCTAGCCACTTCCCTTGCGCCCTTGCTGGTAAACCCTGAACAGGTGGATCCCTACTAGAATGACGCTCCTCTACCGGGACAGGATTATTCGCGAGCTGTGCATTGGCACTGCCAGTAGGACCCTCAGGAGCAGTAGATCGACGAGTAGATAGATCAGGACTAGCACCGACACTGTCAATGTCAAGGTCGGTGGATGAGACTAATGCGCCAGAACCGGGAAACGACAGGCCTTGCTGCGGAGCTGCCACCAAGCCGCACGCATGAAAGTCCTCGATCAACTCCTCCGGTGCGACCGCAGCAGTGAAACTAAACCGACGTCCAGACTGCAGAGAAAAATTACAAAATATAAGACAGTGCATGCAGCAGAACACCATCATGCCAAAGAGTGTTCAAAATAGCAGCACAGAGGTGTCTCTATTTAGGGACCATCCGTAAATATAGATATTTATTTTAATAGGAACGAAAACTATCCATTTAGGGGGGAGGGGGTTGAGCGCCTGTTCATTTCTCGAAAAATATCGATGTACATTTTGCAAGCGTGAGCATGTCCAGAAAAAAGACCAAAAATATCGATACTGTTCAGGAGGACACTGCTAGTTTCTGTTGTGCATTGTCATCCAGTATGTATTCTAATAATAGCACAGCCACAGTATTCCAGGTAGCTTCTAAATGTAGGTGTTTGGACACGGACGGAGAGTTGGTTAGTAGTAGTTTCCTGCCATATTGAATACTTCTGCAATATTGGCCGTTTTTACCTTTGTGCATTGACGTGCCTCAGACGGCGACCACCCGGTGATTGTCTGAGCGGTTATCTGCGGTTTTTCTTTGTTAACCGTGCAGCGGAATTGTTCACTGTATTTTATTCCAATTGTTTCCTTTCGTCTGTGTTTGGCTCCTGATATGCTGGCTGTGTGCTTTCAACCTACCATAAGAATCGCTGCGCTCCCATTATTCCATCAGATGATGATGCGATGAAGCATTCAGTTTTCTTGCAGTTGTTGCTAGAGTCGGTGTTACGTTTATTTCTTGTACTTGTGTGAAAAGATCGAAGAACACCACCTATCGAAAGGCGTGTGTTGTATGAGTGTCTACAGGGACATTATTAGCAGTTCGAAACTGAATAGAAGGGGCGTTCTCCATCACTCCGAGGCCTTGTTGTTGTGGATTGCCGATAGCGGATTCGGCGGATCTCGTGATCCTCCATAACAGATACTATGTACCATTTGTATGTGTTCGTTTCTCAGGGAGGGGGAGGGGGTTGAAGAGAAACAACTAGTTTTCGTTTCTAAATAAATATCGGTATTTACGGAAGGCCCCTTAGTGTACATGTACCTACTGGGATGATGATAATAAACTACATGTACATGTATACAGTAGCAGCACGTGACTAACACTTACAGTGTTACAAAATGTCATGTACGAGTCATGTTTATCAATCAACAACACGCCTAGCAAATATTAAACTTTAATTTACACTGTAGTACATACCCTTCTCAATTCAGACGGCTCACCGCCAGACAAAAAGCTGAATAAACATAGGAAGCAAAGTATGTGCACAAAGCAGTGTCACGGAGAATACACGAATACATGTGGCTGACATGCATATGAACACACATGCACACACGCCGGTGTGGAGACACATACAAGTACCCCCCCCCCCCCCCATACACACACACACGTGCATATATAATACACACACACACACACACCATGTACCATGTATACGCCCGTCGCAAGAGAAGCACGCAAATCTGCAAATGCACTGGATGTGCACCCACAGATTTTCTCTTATAGCAACGATAGCGGATCTGATTCTGATTGAAACAGATCAAGACAAGCGCCAAATCACTGTCTAATCCACACAACTGGCGAAGCCATGTGAATCGACCCCCCAACGCACACCTGGTCTACACCACACGGAGTACATCGGAATAGGACGGCCAAGACAGTTACCTATGCACACCCTACACTTGCTGGGGTAACCAGTATAGACAGCACGCTGCTTTGATAAAAGCAGACACTAGATGCACTGGTACCTTGAAGTGAAATTGGAGTTATTCTACCAACCAGCCTCGGCAACTGGGTACTGGGAACCCAGGGCCAACAGACGTACCAACAACCTCAGCCATGAAAGCTATATAGTAACGACACACTGGATTGTGGAGCCGAAACTAGTCCAACTTCCAAAATGCTTTGGCAAGAGGGTAGCCTTCCGACAGGTTGGACACACACACACACACACACGTGCATATATATACACACACCTCAGACCTCAGACCTGCCCATCGCGGAAGCGATGATAGCGAACAGCTATGTTAGACATAGCAACTTGTGCTGGGATTACACCATTCAACAGCTTGCAAGACTAATGAATTGACTGCCACTATTTTTAGCCTGGTATCCACCACACAGCTGATTGAAGTGTTTTTTTCTGGCCAGTGAAACCCTATTTTTCATTTTCCATTTTTTCCTTTTCTTTTTTTTCTTCGTTTTTTTCTACACACACCACACCACATACTCCGGCATACACTGGTTGTTGGTAACCACCCAGGAGAATGAAAGAAAAGTCAGGAAGAGTCCGAGAAAGAGAAGAAAGACGTGTGCGACCATAATCGTCGGGAATTGAACCCGCAACCTCTCGATTGGAAATCGACTGCATATACCACTGCACCATATGGGACACACACACACACACACACACACACACACACACACACACACACACACGTGCACATACACACATGTACATCCACTTGGGTATGCATACCCCAGCCACGCAGGTACATTGTATGTGTGCACCAAGTATCACCAAGAGTACATAACCCCCCAGAGTGTGCAACTCCCACATACCCTGCTGTCCCGACAGAATTTCAAGTTGACGTCATTATTTATGACGCAATGCTCCTTGCACCAGTGATTTACAACATGTGTACGGGTGTCAACGCATCACACGTTTTTCTTTGCAATAATTTGTACAGGATCGATCAGCTTCGGTCAACCACAGGTTCCGGATTCGTCTGATAATCCGTGTACAGTGCGCATTGCATCATCAAAATGACGTCAACTTGAAATTCTGTCGGGACAGCACCCATAGTGGAGTGGCACACTCTGGGGGGTTATGTACTCTTGGTATCACTGGTATTCTGCAGTACATGTACCTTGTGGGACAGCTTAGTTTTACCATGAGAATTCAGTGTACAATTATTATTCCTGCGATGAAGAACCAAAAATGGACCCACAGAGGAAAGATAGCACAATGTTGGGCCAGTATGTATACATTGTATGTTAGTGCCTAGACTATAGCACAACGTACCTTTCACCGAAAGGAGGAGTTTCAACAAATGGTGGGATGCACTCAATAGAAAAGTGTTTAGCCATAACACTCAGACACCACCCCTAATTGGTAGCCTTGCATGCCAGCAGTATCCAAAGCAGTCCAGCACAGCTCCTCATGACAGGTGCTGTTACTGCTAGCTGATATTCAAATACCATCTCGAGTTTCATTCAATTAGATAACTCAGAACTATCCAGGGAAACGATACAGTGTCATTTGTTCTCCACTAAGGGAGGATCTACTAAAGGTGCCCTAACATAGCGAACAACAATCATTGTGGGCGAGTGAAGACGGGAAATCAATGGCAACTGCAGAAGCTGCGATTGGTGATCATGTTCCCCAAGAACTCGTCGCAGACATGCTTGACAGAGGTATGACCCCGTCCAATGTAATTTGCCAGCAGCTGATTTTAGTCTCGCACACAGCCTGCATGACAGCCCACCGCCACCTTACCAGACCACGATAAGTACACTAACCTGCTGACGGACTGTCACAACCTCTCCACTTTCCCACAGGGAACGACAACGACGACGTTGCAAAACACTTGCGTCAATATGCAATGGAATTAGGAAAGCAGATTATAATTTGCAACATGCAACTCACATTCACTCCGATTGGACGGCAAGAAAGCACACAGCGAAGTAAATCCAGAGTACATGTATCCTGACAAGGAATTACCTTCCACGTAACTCGTTGTCTACACTGAGCTACTTGTCTGCAATTCAAATGTAGAGGTAGATCTACCTGACTCAGATACAAAATTTCGTCTTCTTTTGAGAAACAAGATCAGCGCGACAGCATGCCATAATGGCGCCATGGGGGCCGCACGCCTCCCTCGAACCGCCACAGGCTCGAACATACATCACGTAGAGTCTACGTAGAGTCTACATGGTCTACGTAGAGGACCAAAAAGGTCCAAAGACAAAGTGACATAGAAGATCATGATGATGGGTGGCGTTTTTGTCAACTCTTTTGGAGTTCTGTTGAGTGTTGTGGTGACCAGCTAGCTAGTCGTAGTACTCCCTAGTTGCGACCATATTGATTATTGGACCAGGGTCTACATCAGTCCAGCTACCAGGGAGTTATGAGTCCCTGTCCTTCCTTGGTCGCGTTGATCTACGAGTCGGAGTGCGAAGACATGAACTAGATCATAATCCCCGGGACCTACAGATATGTTCGGAATGTATGCCTACCGGCTCATGATCTGTGTTATACTTATGCCAAGAGTACATAACCATGCACTCTTCAGTCTTGCTTATGCCAATGTCCGTCCACAGTCTGCACCGACCATGAGTCAACCAATGGCAATGGGCAATATCATGAGTCACTTGATACTGGACTGAACTGGGCACTCCTCTTTCAGCGTCTGGATCATTCCGGACTCACACCGGGACTCACGAAGGAAATCATTTACAAAATGTCGCTAACGATCGCTCAGTGTACAGGTACTCCACAGGGTAGTGGTGCAGCCATGGCAAGTCAGTGCCAACGGCAGGGACTCTGTTCTCAGCAGCTCCCTAGATGCTGGCTGTCATGACCTGCCAGACTGCCACCAGACAAAACTTGTCTTGTACCATCATTGTGTAGTCTACATGGCTGTGCCTGAGTCAGTTCCCAGCGTGACCATGAGATGAGATTTCCCGGCCCGGAGAGGCTCATCAATGTACATGCCGTGTCGGCATGGAAGGCCTATTCTGACATACTCAACCAAGACAAGCGACATAAGCGGTAGTTCGAAGACTTCGAACCCTAGGCCAACTGACTGACTGAAACTGATGCAGCACTAAGTAGGAAGTACCTGTATAGCCAGTCGATGACCCTTTGATTACCACTCAACTTACCCGGGTTACGACCCTAAACTACAGTACCGTATAGCGCTAAAGAACGTAGTGACAAAAAAACACAAGCTAGAATTACTGTTAAGGTACGCGGCAAAAAGAATTTTAAACTGTGCCGTCAGACTAGAATTAATTCACCAAGCACAGTATACCAATATATACGCAGTGGCTCCACTGCGCAGAGACTGCTGTACGGCATGAAAATAAGAACAGCCTAGGCTGTGTAATTATGATACTGCTGGGCTCCCCTCTCACCGGCCAAAATAGAGTATGGCTATGCAGGTGCTGACCAATTTGCCGCGAGTGAATTATTCTACCACGCCGGACTGTGTCAGTGAATACTACGGTACACTGAATACATCTGTTGAGTGATATAATGCGTAAACCGGCTGCCGTAAAGGCATCGCAATTTGGGATGCCTGGCATGCTTGGACTCCCGACAAGGAGCGTACAACCAGCACTACCTGTACTTGAACTGATGTTCCCCGCAGATCTTCTTTCCCAGCCTGGTCCATTCTCTAGAAACCTCCATGCAGGAAATATGTGTGTTGGCAACAGGTTGCATCACATGCTGCCCACAATGAATTACTCGGAAACCTGGAGGAACCGTGTCTCTGTGCCAGGCATGAGCTTATGGTCACATGTGTAAGAACACATAGTGTCATATCAGGTAGGAATGCATCACGGGTGGTGACACACTGCACTATGTCTATGATAGCAATCAGGGAGCCCCAGACACTGATATTGACATTCCCAAATACACTGATCCCATGCCTCTAAATGACCATGTGCAGAAACTCCACTCAGGGCAAACTCACTTACCCGCCATCAAATCTCAACTGCGGTCCTCGCTCTAGCTGATGCTTGGAAAAGCTGCTCACCAATGGTGATCGAATAGGACGAGGCTGACGGCCAAGTTGGCGGGGCCTGGCTGGTTCCGGAGATTGCGGGTAGGTATTCACGGGCACGTGGTCTTCTCGTACAGGCTGAAGTGGATCTGAAGATGGCACTGGCACGCGTGCTCCTCCAGGAGCTGTATGATAGTACCCTCTACCATCGACCCAGTTTTGTCCCGGACTGGCACTGGATGTGCCCTGTTGAATATGAGGAGTTAGAGCCGGAGTCTGTGGCAACGCCGTTCGAAAAGAAGTAGCTTGCGTTGTTGCGTGGCCGAAAGAGACGCGCTTCTTTTTTGCCCTGCCTGTGGTGTCGCTGGACGCCATGTCTTGCATCTGTGCACTCAGTCCAGACGGAGGGCCAGCCTGACCAGATAACACCATCGGGTGAGTATTCACAACCTGTTGCATAGCCGTTTGCCTGGGTGCTAGGACCGGGATTGCAGTTAGATCTAGAGCAGAGTGTTCATGGAGCAGAGGCAGGTCAGCCTGAGGTGAGGGATCACCAGCAAGGGGTGGCACCGTGTGCTGTACTGAAAAATCCAGCCTGCGTCGTGGACCAGCACTCGCCTGCCTATGTGGGCCTGGGGCAAAACCTGCCATACTCTGTCTTCCAATCACCGGAGTGGACCGCTGATGCAGGCCCATTTGCTCTCCCTGTCTCCCAATCTGCCTTGTAGGGTTAGAACTTGCTTGGCTTGAACTGAGCTGCGGTAGTGATGCAGCTGTGTTCATGCCAGTGGGAACATGCACTGCATGCTGATGTGGAGTGTCGTTGAGCAGGAAGTCAGGCCTGGTGCGCCGTTGCTGCACTGGATGAGACCTGTACCGCGGACTGCTGCGCTCAAAACCTCCTGTATTCACGTTGGCAAAGAGAACTGAGCCAGAGCCCATAGCTTGTGTTGGTCTGGGTCGTGCTACACTATGTCTCTGACCACCTGCTGGTGGTGCGAGCTCCTCTGTTCTGTAGTTTCCGGCTGTAGGTCCGGCTGTCGCATCCGAAAGCATCCTCTTCCTGCAGTTAGCATCATCTATCGTAGGCACCGATCCCACCATATTACCATGCACGTCATGAACTACATGCCTCGGGCTTTCCTCCACTGCACTTCTGTTGCTTTGCACGGTAGCCGCGTCGTCTTGTAGTGTATTCTCGACCTCGGAACCATCTGCGCCCGTGAGCTGGTGATGTGTGGACGACCGATGTCGACTAGAGCCTCTTGACGATGAATGTGGCGAAAGGATGACAGTTGGTTGAGTAGGTACCGCTGCAAGAGCTAGAGGTTTTGCCGGTATAGCCGGAAGCTCTCTCCGGCTAACGCTTGCCTTCCGTTGGGCCGCCGTGGGCGATTGTCCTGACTTGGCATTGCCGCTACTATTTGCAGTGTGGCCTAGTGGAGCGTTCACACTGGTCGTGGCGGTGCCTCGACTCTGAGACGCTGGTATTTCATCCTCCACCTCTGATACCTCTTCCGTGGTTTCTAGTGCCGGTCGCAGCTTGCTACCGGCCGCCAAGCAGCCGGGAACGCTGAGAAAAACCGAGTCGTTCGAATCCTTCCTGCTCGTCGAGCGCACTTTCAGTTGGGACGACTTCGACTTGTTCATGGCGTCCGCATACGTTCCGAGGTGTGCTTGCCCCGACTCCACCCGTACCCTGGAGCTTCGTGAACTGTTCAACTACAAGTACAATGTAAACCGTGAAACACTGGATACTTTGACAAGAATGTAACAAAGAGCACACTCAGTACGACTTAGATCTACAGCCTGTATGTATTGTAAACTCTAAAGCCTAAGGTCGCTACGACCGACGAGCCAAGTGCCCTGGCCTTGTTGTGGGTTGTGGACGCCGACTTCTCAAGTCAGTATGTGATGACTTTTGATTCTTCATGACATACAATGACTGTACTGTATACAAGTCATGTTGTAACGTTTAGTTGTGTTGACTCTGACTCCGAGACCTTACCCTTTTTTTAGCACAGTCGACGACAACAGTCATAATCATTACTACATTAGCACATGATGTAGCACCTACATCAGACTCTATTTGCACCAAAAAAAACGAGCATTACTAAGTTCTACTGTATACAGTAGACCTACAATAAGTACTAGGCTAGGTGCCAATGACTGGCCTCACCGTGACCAGTGTCAGGAGTCAGGACGCTCCATTGCATCAAGCTTGTAATGTTAAGAATGCCGTCGTTCTTGGAATCGACGGTTTGCCTCAGGACCATCACACTCGCAGTCTGTAACTGCTGTACTGTCTGTGTCGACAGCTTTGTGGCTGACCTCAACGATGCAGATGGAGCACACAGACACACACATACATGCCACGGACCACCGCACATAATACATGCCACGGATCACCACAACAACAGACAGAACACTCGCCAGTAGTAAAACTACAACTTGTACAAGCTACCGGTACCGGTCAGCCACTAATATTAAAGGGGAAGTTAAGGCAAAAATCAAAATTTCACCAGTTGTAGTCTTCGGGGTGCTGAGTCGAATGGTCTTGGTCCGAGAAAGCTGAGACGCTCCCTTCCTACTTGAATCCCAATCGAACTCGCGCACTTCCACCGAAACTGGGTGACTGCGCCCTACGAGATGGGGATTTGTATGCAAAATGTCACTAAAAGCGCCATTTCGTTCTTATAAAAGCACGGATGACCGCGATTGGCCCATATGTTGTAGTCTTTTGGTCGCTGAGTCGACTGGTTTTGGTCCGAAAAGGCTGCGATGCAGCGTTCGCCCCTAATTCCCAATCGAACATGGTTGAACAAGCGGTCACGTGCTCCTGCGTACACCAGTCACCTGGTCACCGTGCCTGCAGGGTACAACTTACAGCCTGTTTGACCTTTTTTGGGTGCAGTCCTGTCACTCGAGTTGAACCTTGCAGCTTGGTGTGAAAGTTGTCGCCTGCTGGCGTGGTGACCAGGTGATTTGGGCACCCAGGAGCACGTGACCGCTTCTTCAACCATGTTCGATTGGAAATATAGGAGGAACGCTGCATCGCAGCCTTTTCGGACCAAAACCAGTCGACTCAGCGTCCAAAAGACTACAACATATGGGCCAATCGCGGTCATCCGTGCTTTTATAAGAACGAAATGGCGCTTTTAGTGACATTTTGCATACAAATCCCCATCTAGTAGGGCGCAGTCACCCAGTTTCGGTGGAAGTGCGCGAGTTCGATTGGGATTCAAGTAGGAAGGGAGCGTCTCAGCTTTCTCGGACCAAGACCATTCGACTCAGCACCCCGAAGACTACAACTGCTGAACTGGTGAAATTTTGATTTTTGCCTTAACTTCCCCTTTAATAATACTGTGGCACTAAGCTCTGTCCCTCTTCGACGGTGTGCCATACAGGTAGATCTACATGACGCTGTGCGTGCGCGCACATACATGCAGACACGCCCCCCCCCCCCCCCCGCGCGCGCACACACACACTCACGCGCAAACACACCTGGTCCTGGTCCTGGTAAACACTGCCATTACGGTCACGTGTCCCCTCGCGGGGCCGACAACATGGAAAACGACGCGCGACGGCAGAAAGTCGGCAGTCGAGTCTGCCGAGAGATCAGGGACCATGTTCAATCGGCATGACGAGAGAGCCATCTCCGGCAGCTATGGATTTGGAATCCACGACTCGCACGAGTAGAGCGGCAGCATCGGCCACAGGCCCCACAGTGGGCCTTGCAGCATGAGAGAGCGAGCCGCACACGCTGCGGCGGAGGAGTCGCCTGAGCAGCAATGGTAGACACCGCCGCCCGGCACGGAGCCCGAGACGATGTCGCGGGGAGCATCCGGGAGTTGGGGCACTTGTGGACCGCCAAACCTCCGGCACTGCGGAACCAGCGCTCGCAGGAAGAACATTGTCGGCTACCTCTCTGTTCTGATACAGGTTTGCGGCGCTCATCGAGGCATTTATGACGAGGCAAACCACTCCTGGAGAAGAGACGGCCACACTCGGCACAAGGTATCCGCAGGGGCTCACAAACGGGTTCGGGCGGGGGCAGAACACTGCAAGCGGCCCGCCATTCCCGTCTATCCTGGGCCAAGTCATACCATAATGAGGCATTCGTCGATGCCCAACGTCGCCAGATCCTTCCGCGCAGCATCGCGCCACCTTTTCCTCGGGCCGCACATTGGACGGACAGGATGTAGGGTGCCAAACAGTAGTTGACGCGGGGCACGCTCCTCATGCATTCGCACAACATGCCCAAGCCACTCCATGCGGCGCGATGTCAGCAGGCTGGGGATGTCACGGGGCTGGCGCGGATTCCACCGCTCCAGAACATCAACCCTGGTCAGTCGTTCGTCCCAGACACACACACACACACACACCGAAGTCATTGATCCTGACGTGCACTACCTTACTAACCCTGTTGTACTTTTTTGCAGGCTTCCATGATCCGGTGTCACCATGGTCACTGTTATGTGGGATAGCGCACTTGAGAGAGAAGGAACAGCGCTGGAGGGGTTAGCATTCGCGCCAATTCCAATTCCCAGGTCATTGACGGAATCCGGGCGTGGCCAAGTCGACTTAAGTCGGGCATGCATCCATGCCCCGACTGACAGTACCTACCTGGATGAACCGCACTGGTGCTTCCTGGAGCTGCTGACTAGGAAAAAATTATATAGCCGGAAATTATGGCAATGAGCTCCCTGGCCAACGATGGCGGTCACAGCAGCACCCGGAGAGACAACCAGCAGGTGAGCTGGTGAGGATGACTGGTAGTTACGCACTGCACCAGTGCACCTTACACCTTACACACGTGATGTGCACAGACACACACACACACACACACACACACACATACACGCACGCTAGGCACCGGCGGATTATGCCGGCATAATTATTGGCATAATTTGATGGTTGAAAATTTGGACTGCATAATTTGGCATCCTCTCGGAGGTAGGAGCATAACTACACGATTATACCACAATTCTAGTATAATAGGCTATACAATTGTGTACAATGAACCTGATCAGTGCTGGTGGTCTGCATGGCAAAGGGTTCGGAGGTCATGCAGATAGTGTTTTCAATGAAAAGCAGGGTAGAAATCATGGCAATGCATTATTGTATGCTCGAACTCGTCTTCTTCAAAGTTCTTTCTCACACTGACACAGTGCATCATGAAGATGCGAGTGAATCAGCCTTCATCAGGTATCCCGGGGCGGACGAGATACATGTACATATAGTGGTGGGTAGTCCGCAAAACTCCGTGTACATGTACATGATTGTACATTACATTTGTACATTATGCATGTTTATACGAAGTCATGACCAGTCTGGATTTTAGCAGCCATGATATGACTGCAGGCTACGGATATTGCTCTAAATTGATGTATAGATGATGTTCGGTCATGATGGAAGGAGACGTGGAGCTAGGGAGAGATGAGCTGATTACTCGCAGGGTGAGGCCCAGGGTGACATCGGATGGACGAGTATGATGATTACGAAGACAGTTGAACATGATAATTTTCAAAGGTAACTCAAACTAATTTAGCAATGAAATAATATTTTTACTGAAGTACAAAAGAAATCAAGTAATGAATAGAAGAAGTATTGCATGTTTTCTCTTTTCCATGTTGACCTCTTAGGGCCTGGTCAGACTGCGGCAAATTTTGGTTGCCTGACGAAAAAAGAACAGCGTCCAGAATTAGAATCGCGATCACACGACACACGTGGGGAGAATGAAAATTCAAACTTCATTTCGAGCGTCAAGTGGTAATCTCCACGAACGATGTCAAATTCCTTCACCTTGGGGATCACCAACACCTTCAGTGCAATCCTTGCAACCATCCTTATGAGTTTTGTTGTTGTCCGTGGCCAATAAGCTCCTCAATATCGAGATGAAAAAAATCAGTGAATATCAGCGTCAATTGCGTATCAGCGTCAAACTCCTGTTTGGAGCGGAAAAGCGTGGCCCGCTCTTGCTCTTTTTTGGAGCGTCGACTCTCGCTTTTGCCGCTCTGGGGGCAAGTTACTATGGAGATTCGGATTATAATCCCAGGATTATTTCGATTTTGCCGCAGTCTGACCAGGCCCTTACATGCATGGACACCTTGCCCTTGGTATGGGGATACTCATGTACATGTATTTTCTTGTACTTATGGCCACTTGCAACTTGCAAGTACGAAAAATGGCACAATTTCCCGAACGTTGAGGCTCCATAAGTACAACAAAGTGAATATATATCCCCGGGTGCCAAAGCATAATATGAGGATTTTACGAGCATAATGCGAGAATCCATGAAAGCATAATTCCTTGATTTCGCGAGCATAATCCGCCGGTGCCTAACGCACGCACATTGCACCTTATACCTTGCACACACATGCACGCACGCACACTGCACCTTGAACCTTACACATGTACGTGCACACACACACACAGACACACACACACTCCCTCTCTCTCTTTCTCTCTCTCTCTCTCTCTCTCTCACACACACACACACACACACACACACACACCATTGGACCATTGGACGCCCATCGCCGGAGGCGATGATAGCGATGCTACAGCAGAAGCCATAGCAACTTGTGCTGGGATTGCACCATTCAACAGCTTGCAAGGCTGAAGAATTGGCCGCCACTATTCAGCCTGGTCTACACACACACACACACACACACACACACACACACACACACACACACACACACACACGCGCGCGCGCGCGCAAACACATACCATACCTGCCAAGTACTGAGAGTGCTTTTCTGGATCGCCATGGCAAAATCCCGGGATTTGCTTTGGTTTCTCGGGATATGTCATATTTTTACCAAAAAAATCCTTTTTCAACTTTTGATGGCACCAACATTTCGAAAATAGATGATTGATGGTGATCATCGGATCACACTTACACATGTTCAAGACTCAAAGAAGGAGGTTTTTCAGAGACAGTTCATGGAAGGAGCACTAGAACATGTAGATCCACTGGTACTGCAGGCTATGGCGGTCCAATAAGGACAATAACTGGCCTGTGACAAGTCATTTGAAGTGCTCCAAGTACAATATCAAGCTTGTTTCTTGTACAGTGAATTTCGGGATAATCGACAGGAATTTCGGGATCACGGGAGTTCATCCAAAATTGCGGGATAATCCCGAAAAAATCTGGATACTTGGCAGGTATGACATACACACGCACACACACACACACACACACACTACTACTACTACTATGTACAACTGCCACAAAATGGCCACGTCGCTCCCAGAAGCGGGAGACAACAGCGAGAAAAAAGAAACAAGGAGAATAATTGAGGTGAAAGGGGACCGTTCTACACATAGCTAGTGTTTCTGTCTTCGGTGGCGGGTGAGGTCCTGCGGGCGGGAGAATCGTTCGTTACATATGCTGCATTGAATGGGCAGATTAGTCACACACACACACACACACACACACACACACACACACACACACACACACACACACACACACACACACACACATACACACACACATACACAAACTGCACCTTGCACCTTACACACGCACATGTATGTGCATACACTCACGCATACCGTGATATGTGCACACACGTGCACACACACACACACATCTACCTACCGGCATGCAAGGCGAAGTCACGCCTCTGTCCATGTAAGCAAAGCCGGCGGCAATATGCTGACAAGGGGCTCCCGACCTTGCGGCAAATGTAAGAGGTCCTGCAGCGGCCCCTAAAGCATGTGACTGCCCATCGCAGCAGGCAAAACGAAACCCGGGGGCATAACTCACCCATCACGGTAAAATACACCAAGTCTTTGTTTTTGTGTACAACCAAAGCAGCTAGTGACTTCAGAAATATGGCCCTAGTTGCCCTCCACACCCGAGGTCGAAAACAGGTCACTGTGGGGTGAATGATGCTCTCTCCACCTTGTTGACTCTGGCACCATACATCGCCTTCTTCTTTCCGTCTGCTGTGTTCTCAGGGGGGCTACGGATTTTCGGACGAGACACAAAGGATGGCCTAATGTCAGTGACCCTTACATCAAAAAAGGTCACAGTGCCCTGCTGCCGCGACAGAAGCCCCTAGCCCATATGTCCAGGCGTGCCTCTGGCTGATGCCGTGATTAGCCGAGGTGGCAGAGATGCCCTCACCTTGTAGTGGGAGCAAACGTGGCTCGATCTCGACATCGGGCAGTTCCTCCTGCAGTACGCCAGCCACTGAAGGTCCCGGAGCTCGTTATGGCGAGCCGACAGATAACCGCCGGTCGGGCACGCGAGGGTGTGGTGTGTAGTCATGGACTTCCCCCCAGACAATGATCACATACCGTCTTTCCAGTGACAGACCATAGCGTATGCATAGCGCGTCTCTGAACTTCCGACTACAGAAGCCCCCGAATCGCGTCGGGAGGGACAGAAGTTGTCTCTGCGAGCTGTCAGCTGCCATTCCCTGATCCAAAAGGGCAGAGGACTCGAGAAATATTGCACTCACTACAGTCCATTCAGAAAAAAATGGGTCCTGGCTCTGGCGAGCTCCCGTATTTGGCGATTTTTCGTGATTTCATCGTACACAGTGCAGTGCTGCGAACTTTGAAATTTGAAAAAGGGTCCAAAAGGGTGCCTGAACTGGGGTTCGAACCGCAGAATGCACTGTTGCAGGCGGGGTCAAACGGCCTGGATTTTGATGGTTTTTTCCAATTCAGTGCTTTTGGGGCAAAACCTGGCCGAAATCCTATTCTTGCTATGGCTTGCTTTTTGGACAAAAAAACTTCAGAAACATAATTGGAAGAGGATTCCATATGGGATTGCAGAAAAAAATTCTAAAAAAACTCAACGTTTGACCCATTTATGGCCAAAAGCTAGAAGTTCATTTTTTCTGAATGGACTGTAGTGAGTGTACATGCCCCACCCCCAGGCAAGTGTAGTTTCATGGTTCGACCTGTAGTTGTTCATGGTAGCACGGTATTCATGCCAGGGAGTCGTAAAACCGTCCGACTCCCTGGATCATGTCATCATCATGGTGCTTTCCCCCATAGATACACACGTGTACCTTGTCCTTGTCTTTTCCTACCAAAACTGGCAAGCAGAGTTAGCAGACTCTGCATGCATGCATTGCATGTAGATAATCAAGCGAGGTACAGAGGGCTTGATGGCTGATCAAAGCCCAAGGGTCCAGCCCGAGGGCCGTAGGCCCAAGGGCTGGGCCCGAGGGCTTTGATCAGTCATCAAGCCCGACTGTACCTCGCTTGAATATGCTTCAGACGATCCCCAACATTTTTTTTGATTTTGAATCAAACTCGCTTCATTCTTTGGGTGATCTCGAGTGTGGACAATGTCGGCCTTTCCTTTGGGATTTCAGAGCAGCCTGAAGTCTAAAGTGCACGTCGTTTTCGTCCCGTTCGTAAGTTTCACACAGAGATTACAGCAAAGGGAAAGTAATGTCAGTGGACGAAAAACCTGTTTCGTGAGAAATTTCTCAGGACTACGTGTCAAGAGCCAGACGTGGCTGAAGAGTCACGGAAGTATTTTCACTTCCACCATACACGCCTTGCTCACGCAGCATACTGCTGAGAGTTCTGCGGTGCTGGAGCTAGATTTCCAACTCCACAAGATGAGATCACCCTTTGGGATTTCTTTGGGATCTTTGGGATCACCCTTTGGGATTTCAGAGCAGCCTGAAGTCTAAAGTGCACGTCGTTTTCGTCCCGTTCGTAAGTTTCACACAGAGATTACAGCAAAGGGAAAGTAATGTCAGTGGACGAAAAACCTGTTTCGTGAGAAATTTCTCAGGACTACGTGTCAAGAGCCAGACGTGGCTGAAGAGTCACGGAAGTATTTTCACTTCCACCATACACGCCTTGCTCACGCAGCATACTGCTGAGAGTTCTGCGGTGCTGGAGCTAGATTTCCAACTCCACAAGATGCTTTGATGGTTTTGTCGTACAGTTGCCAATGGCAGCGGGCTTTGATGGTTTTCTCGTACAGGTTGTCAATGACAGCGGGCTTTGATGGAATATCAAAGCCCGCTCTCCGAGGCTGCTGATTGGTCGTAACCTAGCAAAGGGCACGTGGGTCGTTTGAAGCTGCATGCACTCGACGTAGATCTACTCGGACTCGGAGTCTGCAGGGCCAGGGTATGAATCATAGTCCAACAGAGCACGTCATCGATGCTTCGTAGCTGTGGAAACGTCTTGCACAAGACAAGATCAGTGAAGTGATGCTGATCATCATTATTGACGAAAATGATGATACAACTCAGTCAGAGTCAGTACAGCACAGAGCAGCCAGAGAAAAAATCAAACAGCGAAGTGATTCCAACTACTTGAAAGTTCTTGATCTTCGTTTCCACTTTCATGTGGATCGCTGATTTTGTGCGAAGAATGAAAGTTGAATAAAGAAGTCAGTCTTGGAAACTGGGGATCAAGAGTGAGGCCAATGTTATTTGGTGGAGATTATGCTTTCCCGAAGTTTTCGTGCTGTGGGATGCTCCATGGTCCCGTTGCGAAGATGCCTGTACAGCTATAGGAACGGTAAGAAGCGAAGTGATTCCGCTGTTCTCTGCTCCTATGGCTGGCTAAGCGCCTGCCCTAGGTTGTGAACGAAAGTTTAGTGTATTCACGGTGCACCAAGATGCTGTGCAGTCATATACTCTCAGTCGTAAAGTATCAATCTACTAGTATTCTATATTGCAATATTGATATACCATAATTCTACTTTTTCTCTCGAAAGAGTGTAGAATTGTATCAAATGCACATGACTGTATAGTTACTAGTATCGAGATAAGTTAAAGATGTTCTCTTTCTTTACTTTGTACCATGGTTCTCTTCTGTAGAGGCGTTTCGTGTCCAGGCTGCACCGCTGTGGAGAACACAGTACAGGGCTTGTCACGAAAAATCCCAGTAAGCTATTGATAGTATGAAGTGCAGTGTGATACACGTGCGTGCATCGTACATAGTGAATTAGTGATGCATGTACGTGCAGTCATTGATTTTCGATGTATTTATCACCAATATGCCTGCCATGCTCTACACACACGCGTGGATATCCGTGTATTGCAACTGTGCAAGCATCGATGCGTGGATGGGTTTATCATGAATGGCAACTTCTGTGCGTCACTTTTCTCGATTATTATTTCAATTATTTTGATGAGCATGCTCTGATTTGAACTTTCAACCATGCTTCCTACTAATTTTGTCTGGACACAAATTCTGTATTTTCTCTTTACGAGCACTTCTTGTCTGCGTTTCACTTCCAGACATGTGATCCGCTTGCTGTGTGTCTAACTCAGCTTTTATAAAAGTCCCGTAGCTATGCACATGACGTTACGAATAGTAGCGTCTGCCGCTAGTCAGGTTCCACACCGCTTTATTGCGTATCTATGTGTGTGCCGTGCATGCTGGCATTCACATATCTATGTGTGTGCCGTGCATGCTGGCATTCGCATATCTATGTTTGTGCCGTGCATGCTGGCATTCGCATACCGTAATTCCGCGCATATAAGCCCATGGACCTATATCCGGATATAAGCCCACCTCCGTTTATAAGCCCATGGGCTAATAAACAGGCACACACACGACTCACTTGTCAAGTAGAATTTTTTCACAATATGGACTCTTGCTACCATGGTACAGCAGGTCAGTGGAGTTTAGTAGTTTACCAGTAGAGTATGATAGACCCACTATGAGAACGGACTTGTACTTTTTCGTGAACCTTCAAAATTCGAATATTGGCCCATGGGCTAAAAACGAACATGTTTTACTGGATATTTTATTCCCAAACTGCATTATTTCACATACTGGTATAAGCCCATGGGCTTATATGCGCGGAATTACGGTATCTGTGTGTGTGCCGTGCATGCTGGCATTCACATATCTATGTGTGTGCCATGCATGCTGGCATTCGCTTACATGTATGTGTGTGCCGTGCATGCTGGCATTCGCATATCTATGTGTGTGCCGTGCATGCTGGCATTCGCATATCTATGTGTGTGCCGTGCATGCTGTCATTCGCATATCTACATGTATGTGTGTGCTGTGCATTCGAATATCACGTGACAGGGCCAACAAAAAAGAATGCAGTGCGCACCAAGCGCGCACTGCATTCAACCGTGACACAGCTAGCTGTTGATGACCTACATTGTACAGAGTCATGTAGGCAAAGATCAAGCATAGCGGAGGGTCCTCAGCTGAGCTCTCTCGTGGTGGTGTACTTGTATGGAGGTTATGCAATTATTACATAATCGGTTGAGATGCTTTGGCAAGTCCCGGCTTAGCGACTCGCGCTGTATACATAGCACCCATAAGCGGCTCCGCTGACATACGCTGTATACACAGCACCCATAAGCGGCTCCGCTGACATGCGCTGTATACATAGCGCCCATGATAGCGGTCATAAGCGGTTTCGCTGACTTACCACCATGATGACATCAGGGTTCTGGCCAGTTGGGGAGGGGCAACCTCTACTCTGATGGCGCACCGCCCTACTCATTTTTCGATTTTATATTTTCAGTTCACGCAACGGAAATGCGCCCCCGAATCGATCATTCCGGGTGATCACTGCACCCGTACGTTGCATTTTTGTGTGACAAGGCAATAATGGAACATGGACAAATTGGGGAACTGTTTGTTTCCCTGCCCCCGCACTCTACAATTTATTCCTGGCTAGAACCTTGGACATCATTCTCTATAAACGGTTTCCCCATGGTGTGGTTGGGGATGGGGCAAAGGGGACGGGGGAAATTGGGTTTGGACTTTGAAGTGAGGCCGATGCAATTTTGATGACAAGCCACACAACCGGTTTTGCATTTCAAACAGTAGTCGCATTGTGGAGGTGTCCTTCGAAGTAATAGGGATTGGACATTCCCGGGAAATCCTTATGCCGCTGTTGTGGTAGCCCGCCATATCCTGACACCGTCTTCATGTTCTGTCTTTCAGGGAGCAAATAGACAAGGAGCAGATTGACAAGTCGAAAAAGGTCATTGGCAAGTCCAAGGAGGAGATTATCAGCAAGGCTTCAGAGATCAGGAAGGAGGCAGATGTAAGAATACGACTTTATTGTATACCGATCTGGGCTTTAAATCATTGTTACAATCTTGACGTACGTCGGCTAGGATGATGCTATAGACATCCAGCTGAATGTGTACACGTCTATGACTGAACGGGAACTGTGAGCGGTGCAGAAGGGTTCAATTGACTGCAAGATGCCAATGCACTTCGGGAAAATCAAGCCTAACTATATAAAACCAGGATCATTTTTTTCTTTCTTTCTGATGTGGCGTACCATATTGATATGAGGCCTCCCGAAATATACATCATTCCATATTATCACCATGTTTATCGGCATGTTCAACTTCACAGATGTTAATGTACACATGACACATTAGACACCCTTAGCAAAAAACGTTATGTTGTAACGGTATTATCGTAAGGGGGAAAATACCGTGATTTGGGTTCGACCTTTAGCAAGATGCACGCTATTTTTAGTACGCTGTTGCCACGAGAGTAGCTTTGATTTCGCACGGTACAACCATTTTTGTCACCATATACGCGATACAAGGTGAAATGCGTACGGACTATGCAATATTTGGCCAAAACACGTACCGTTGGTCACAACGATAAATCAGCCCCCATAACGTTTGTACGCTGCAGCTTCAACGCTATTTGGGTGATCAAGGTACAAGTACCGTAAAAAATAGCGTTACCGTTGTTTGCTAAGGGTGTCTAGTTGCATTGATTTTATGATTATTCAGCATGAAGCAGTTGGTTTGTTATGACCACTCAATGAGAATGTACATGTATGTGAGGGTGGTGGTGATGGTGATGGTGGAGGTGGTGACGGTGAGGGTGGAGGTGGTGGTGGCCAAGCTTGATTATGCTCTCTCTCTCTCTCTCTCTCTCTCTCTCTCTCTCTCTCTCTCTCTCTCTCTCTCTCTCTCTCTCTCTCTCTCCAGAGTCTTATCATTAAGAAACCCTCGCTCACTACACGCTTCGTCAAGGAGGTCAAGCACTACTATCATGGCTTCAGGCTGCTGTTTATCGATGCACGCCTGGCCTATGGTCTCCTGCGGAAAAGTTCAAGAGGCGAAGGGTTGACACGAAGAGAGAGAAAGCAGGTCAGTGTTGAAATGGGTACAGTGCTTGTCTCCCCCTGGAGAGGCGAGAGAGAGAGATCTCTCCCCTCTCCCGGGGAGACCCACGTGACCAGTTTTGATAGCGAGCAAGTACAAGTACAGTACAGTGCTTGTGGTGTGGCAGCAGGAAAATTTTACGTTCGGGGGCCCTTTTGTAAATTGCTTTTCTATTTACATGATTTCAGCCAAGACGGGAGAAAGGCCCACCATCAACAGTATATTGTATGATAACCAAGGGCATGATCGATTGGGCGAATCCCGAGCAAATGCGCTCCGAGTGAGCATGATTGTTAGGTCGAATATGGAGTAGGTTTACTTGGAGTGCAATGCGACCACACAGGCCCCCACACCTGGAGTGGCCGGAGTGGAAATGGGCTTTGGACGTTTTTTGACTGCTTTCACAGAATCTTCGGATGGTATGCGTACCATTGGCGTACTAACCCTTTCCTTTGTTTAATTGGGCGAGCGTTGCACGGACCACACCACCTGCTCGCACTCAATCCAGATTCGCTAATCGATGACACCCTAAATTTGGAACGTCTAATAATATTAGTTTTCATGGATTGGCGTGGTATAACATTTCGACCAGCCAGCATTTAGTTTCCAGCCATTGGGATATGGTACAGTTGGTGGCTTGACTGCAGCACTTGTCATCCCTGCTTGCGAGGGAGACATTAGTCTTCATACAGATGGAGCTGTCCATACATCTTCGCCACCTTCTAAATGATCTCTGGCCAACAAGAATTAATCGAAATATAGAAAATATATGGAGCTGTATACATGTGCGGAATTGCGTACGTAGGGAAATATTCATGCTACATTTTAATAGCATCAGAAGTCGGGCAATGGTTGAAATAGTTCAATTCATCTATCACCTTTGACATTTCCTTTGTGTTTGATTCTTCTGGTCTTACATTTCCTGATCACAGCTCAATCGCACAACAGCTGATGTCTTCCGTGTGATACCTTTCTCCGTGTTCATTATTGTCCCTTTCATGGAGTTTTTGTTACCGTTCGTTGTCTACTTCTTCCCAAATTTACTTCCTTCAACGTTTGAAGACAAGGATACAAAGGTCAGTGGCGCGGGGTTCATGTTTTCTGGTTTTGTTTTCATGTTTTCAGTAAGGTTTACATGCTTTGCTGGTGTCAAAACTCACTGCAATCCGTTCTCAGCCTTTCACTATAAGTTGCGTTGGTGAGGCTTAGCAAGGTTGAAATGGCCAACTATCCAGGGACGTACTGTACACGTGCATATGATGTGTATAGCAAGTTGACTGTGTGTTGTACATCTGACTGTACCGGTAATAAGTAGGATATCTATTGTGGTATTGTGAGCTGCTTCTGGCTTGCCAGTCCTTGTGCAGTGTCCAGTCTGCTTTCATACGTGGTTCGAAATAGAATCTGCTTCTGCTTGTATTACCAGACTCTCCTTAGTGGACTGTCCACTTGATGTAGTGACACATATTCTCTTCTGCTTCTATTTGATACTTTGGCGTGCACAGAGGAAGAAGCTCAAAACGCAGTTGAATGTAAAGTTGTCGATGGCTGGTTTCTTGCAAGATACTTTGGAGGAGATGGCTGATGGTGCGGAAGGCGACAAGAGAAACCAAATCAAGGAGTTTTCTGACTTTATCCGCAAGGTACGAGTATGGTGTATTTGTTTGACTGTTTGCCTCGCTTGATGATTCACTGCTCTTTGTGGAGGTGTGCATTTCATCAGTTTAGCATAGGTTTCAGCTATGGCATTGCCAAAGCTTGCTGTTGAATCAAGATAAGAATCTGTAGTGAGTCTGGAAGAATTTTTGGATTCACGGCTGTCTGCAGGCCATTGGTGATGCCGGAAAAGCTGGTTTTCAGCTTACAATGAAGCAAGTTGCCCTGCATGAATTTCGAAGTGTGAAACGGCAGTTCGGAAGTGAGCCGGCCTCATTCAGAAAGCATGGAGAGTATTGCTGATGTACTTCTAGGTCATGGATCACACAACCACAGGACCTCGATATGATTATCCAGCTTATATAACAAACTCTGTATCACCCGGAGTGTCTTTCGTTATTTCCGTTGTGTTGTGTGTCTGGTGTTGCAAGTTAGCATCCATTTATGCAGGTTTAGTGCATTGATGTTTCCTTGCTGCCATCTATCTTTCTACTGCAACTAGGTCAGGACAACGGGCATGCCAGTTTCGAACGCCGACATTATTCGCTATTCCAAACTCTTTGAGGATGATTTGACGCTGGACAGCTTGACGCACAAGGAGCTGCAGCCACTGTGCAGAATGCTGATGCTGCCAGCTTTTGGCCCTGACCGCATTCTCAGAATGAACTTGAGGATGAAGCTCCAATCATTAGAGTATGATGATAAGGTCAGTGTTGAGATCTGTGGGATGTGCTTCCTTTTCTAAGATCTTCTTGGTACAGTATTGGCATGCGTTTCGGGTGGTTTGTATTCAAGTCGGCATGAAATTGATGCATTTTGACATTGTTACATTGGTTGTGGTGTCCCTTCACGTTCATCCCAGTCTGTCTGTTTTACTCCTGGGTATGAGGTGATGGCTGGATGTTGCTGTAGACAGAGCACTTGGCACACAGCTATTTTTACTGTTGTAGTCTGTCATTTAAACCGTCACTTGTAGATGCTGAAATCCGGTGGGGTGACCAGAGCCGGCGCCCTTACTGCCTTAGCCCGTACACACACTGTAGTTCACATACACACTGCTAAAATGGACCAGCAGTGCTCACGGCTGCAAGGCCAGCGCCCTGTGGCCGCTTGATTTCTCAACGGATTTCACTGTCCACAACAGTAGCTCCCATACGATGAGTATATGAAGAAAAAAAGAGAGTAAACAAAGCTCGTTTTCTTGATTTGCTGGCAATCTTCTTACTGAAGCAACAAATGCACATACCTGTGCCATGTTGTCCTCTGCTTTCACTGTGCAGCTAATTAGAAAGGAAGGAATTGACTCCCTGTCCATCAAGGAGCTGCAGCAGGCCTGCCAAGCTCGTGGTATGAGGGCAATTGGACTCCCAGAAGATAGAATTAAAGAGCAGCTTGAGCAGGTACTGTCCCTTGAGTCATTTAATTGGAAGTCTGTTTCACAATGTCTTGTGCTGATTCTCCTTAACTTGGAATCTTTCCGTCTCGGCAACTTGTTCAAGTCGTTGTACACTTGTATGTTTCTGGCAGCGTTCTTATGACAGCCATTTCCTTTTTCTCATTCTCCTCTTCTTTGTGCAGTGGCTGGAAATGCATCTTGACCAACAATTGCCCACATCACTCCTGCTTCTCTCAAGATTATTTTACCTGCCCGAGAATCTTCCTCCGGAGGAAGTCTTGAAGCGCACCATCTCCAAGTTGCCTGAAGCAACGGTATGTCTTCAATGCAATGCACATTGTACCCGTAGTATCAGACATATCCTGGGCCTGTGGACTGTATAGTGAACAGCTCCCCCTTTGATCCTGTACTAACTGGTGCAAAGGAAACACATGTGGTGCGTTGACACCCAGTACAACGTCGTAAATCACTCCTGCGAGGGGCATTGCATCATATAAATGATGTCAACTTGAAATTCTGTTGGTACATCACTGTGCGCCTACATGCAGGCGTTGCCCACTCTCGGGAGTCGCAGGCGCGTGCCCCGTATGGGTTCCTGGGTGCCCGGAACCCCCCTCTTTTCGCTCAAAATGCAGGATTTTGCTTCATTTTTTTGAAACTTTTCCCGGGGGAGGCCCCCGGAACCCCCCCCCCCTTGAAGGGCACCGGCGCACGCACCTGGGTCGTGTACTCTTGGTAGTACGAATGTTGCTTGACATGCCCATGTACAGTGATTTAATGGGGACGGGTCCAGGCCACCAGCTTAGCAGTTTGTGTCGCACTTCGCCTAGCGCAACTGTACTTGCTTCCCCCGGGGAATACGCAACTGTTCCAAGGTAGCTCTTGTGAAGGCTACCAGTATAACTACCAGTATAATGAAGAGTGCTCTCACTTTTTGGACCTGTTAGTGTAGAATTTAACACTTTGTGTTTTGTGTGTTGCTTCTTTTTATTATTCTCTGTTTGTGGCTCAAAGTACTTGTTTTTGCAATGTTTCTTTTCTCGCACTGCAGGTGGAAGGTGTCCAAATTCAGAACCAGGAGAACTGATCTTTGCCGTTGTGCTGGTGCTATTCTTTCGACTGATCAGACCACATTCCAGGTTGATGTGTATCGCTATGGCCTGCGTCAGTACCGCGTCTGCTGTTTTACTACTGCTGCTGCTGCTTCTTCTTCTTGCTCAGTGTGCTACTGTAATGCGGTCACCGGTCAGTCATTTGTATCTTTCATCGTTGTATATTTTTGAAGAAAAATCGGAAGTAGAGCCATTGCTGTACATAGATATAATTTGCTTTGTTCTGCTGCACTGCGTTCTCGTCTTTGTCTCATGTTCATTCTTCATGTTTAGGAGCTGATTTGTACAGTATTATGCTTTCCCCCCCCCCCCCCCCCCGTACTTTTGCCGCTTCAGCACACCATGTCTGTTCGTAGCTAACCGCCATTTTGTTTGTCTTGTAAACGTCTGATCTCATTACTGTCCATTGTGTATTTGTAGCTGCCGCTACACATCGCACCTGCATCTTTAGCACATGAACTGCTAGCCGGTCACCGATTTCCACCACTACCGGGCTGCTGCAGTGCGTATTGTATGCTTGTCCTAGATTCAGGTAAAACTAATTACTTAGCATTACCGCTATCAGCTCTTGTTGATGCTGTAAGCTGTCGGGTCCGTGCTCTTTCTGCATATGCTTGATTCATTGATATTTTTACAGGATCTACTGACCTCATTGTGTAGCCAGCAATGCATTGGCAATGTGGATCGGCAGCCTCTTTTCCTGCATTTCTCATTGGCTAAAGGCGCAGGTCCGCTGCCCTCTGCTCCTCACTGAATCCTCGCCCTCCTCCTCCGCATCAACAATAATACTCTGAACTCTCGCCAGTCCGGCATGCAATTTCTTTACCCAGTCCTGCTTGCTCGTGTCGTGGTGTGATTGTTCATGCTGACATGCATGTACGCTTGTGTGTGTGTTGTGGTGGTGGATTGGGGGGGTATGCTTACGCACTCGTGTGAGGATTACAGTTTTACTGAGGGTGCGTGCCTCTTTTCGCTCAGTAGTTCTTGGATTACTTCATGCGAACCTTCCTGGCATTTATCAGGAAACCTGGAATCAGGATTATTTTGTTGTAGGCTATAGGGGTGGCCCGCCGATGCATCGATGCTTGAGTGTTTCAGACCCAACCAAGATTCCAGATTCTCTTTGTTGACCACTGGGCCATGCCCATGGGGCACAACAGCTGTAGCTGTAGCCTAGCCTGTAGTGATGAAGGCACTGAGTCTTTGAGCAGTGTACCATAATATTTTTGTGTAGTAATGACATTATGATTGTAGGCTGTCGTTGTTGCTGAGTCTGCAGACTGCAGTGCACATGGTGCATAAATAAAATAAATAAATTTCACGGTTCGCGATTCGCGTGAGACTCGGCTGGAAGCCGAGTTTTCCGCATCCGCCGTGGGAACGCCACCACCCTCTAGGATCAAAGGCGCACATGGTGCATGCAATGGCCAATACAAAACAATGCAAGGAAGGGGTTATCATGCCTTTCATGGCTTTTGCCTTTATGATGGAAGTAACATAGTCGACTAGTCATTAATAGTACAATTATGTACAGTTAGTTTTGGAACTGATGCATATGCCAAGCATATGCAGTCTCCCAGGCTTTGCCCCGGGATACTCGAGGCAGAAGCAAACAAAGAAATGACACGTCGCACGATCGATCCGACACGCACACACGCTTCAAAAATATTTTCGCCCAAGTCCCGTCATCATTCAGGCGTCCTTCTCATCCTGCATCTTGTTTTACGTTTCTGATTGTTTGTGCATCATCTTCATGAAATACTGTATTCACGGCCTGGTAGCTAGCTTCACATATTACTTCCTCTTACCGGTCGTAGAGCATTAGGTTAGGACTTGGCTCTTATTCAAAATCAGCCTATTTTGCATTGAATAATAAGTGTTGAAACTCACACGTATTGAACGTTAGTCAAAAGTAACAGTTAGTTCAAAGACCGCTGATCTTATTGAAAGCAGTTCAATGGCGTCACAGGCTGGGAAGTGGGAGACCGTGGGTGGTGGCAAGCGCAGCAAAGCCACGAATCATGAATCAGACAAGAAGAAGGGCGAGCAACCTATGGCCACAATGGACGTGAAAGGTGAGGTCAAGAACGAGTGATAATGATTCAAAGAGTGATTGTGTAGACTGTAGACTAGTGTAGTCGGTGGTAACACGTCATACATGTACCATGAGTGGAAGAGAACAAAGTGGAAAACTCAGGTCACTTTATAAGAAGAAATGAGGACCAAGGAACTACAACTTATTTATTCCCGTAGCTATGCAGAAGACGTTACTTCAGTAACGTCTGGCGCTAGCCAGGGTCCACACAGCTTTAATTCCCGTAGCTATGCAGAAGACGTTACTTCAGTAACGTCTGGCGCTAGCCAGGGTCCACACAGCTTTAATTTGGTGTTTGTTTGTGTGTTTGTTTGTTTGTGTCACGCCTGGCGCTATCCGTATCTGACGGCAAAAAAGCATAGGATGTTATAAATTTTTCAATTCTCCTTTTTTTCAGGCATATCCTGGGATTCGAACCCGCACTATCGCCCTACATGCATTCCCCCATACACTTCGCATTCATACCCATTCTTCCAAGTTGCGTTACGTTATTATCTTGCGTTTGAAAGCCCTATTTGAATATTGCGGGAAGCTGTATGTGGCCAGCTGTGTTTGATGGTACGGTACGGTACGGGAGGCGGTGTCGTATTACCCTCGATCGTACCTGTCCCGTCCCTATCCCCTACCGTACCGTGCCATCAAAGACGGCTGGCCACAATGCATATAACTCAAATAGGGCTTTCAAATGCAAGATCACAATGTGAAACAACTTGGAAGAATTAGTATGTATGCGAAGTGCATCGGGGGATGAATGCAGGGCGCGCGATAGTGCGGGTTCGAATCCCAGGTTATGTCTAAAAAAAAGGAATTTTTTAAAGAATTTATAACATCCCTATGCTTTTTTTTGTCTAGGTCATCAAGGCAAAAAAGCATAGCGTAGGGCCCTGAGCTTCCAAGCTCTCTCGTTTGGTATTTGTTTGTTTGTGTGTTTGTTTGTTTGTTTGTGTCACGCCTGGCGCTATCCGTATCTGACGGCAAAAAAGCATAGGATGTTATAAATTTTTCAATTCTCCTATTTTTTTCAGGCATGTCCTGGGATTCGAACCCGCACTATCGCCCTACATGCATTCCCCCATACACTTCGCATTCATACCCATTCTTCCAAGTTGCTTCACGTTATTATCTTGCGTTTGAAAGCCCTATTTGAATATTGCGGGCAGCTGTATGTGGCCAGCTGTGTTTGATGGTACGGTACGGTACGGGAGACGGTGTCGTATTACCCTCGATCGTACCTGTCCCGTACCTATCCCCTACCGTACCGTGCCATCAAAGACGGCTGGCCACAATGCATATTCAAATAGGGCTTTCAAATGCAAGATCACAATGTGAAACAACTTGGAAGAATGGGTATGAATGCGAAGTGTATGGGGGAATGCATGTAGGGCGATAGTGCGGGTTCGAATCCCAGGATATGCCTGAAAAAATATAGGAGAATTGAAAAATTTATAGCATCCTATGCTTTTTTGCCGTCAGATCACAATGTGAAACAACTTGGAAGAATTAGTATGTATGCGAAGTGTATCGGGGGATGCATGCAGGGCGCGCGATAGTGCGGGTTCGAATCCCAGGTTATGTCTTAAAAAAAAGAGGATTTTTTTAAAGAATTTATAACATCCCTATGCTTTTTTTGTCTAGGTCATCAAGGCAAAAAAGCATAGCGTAGGGCCCTGAGCTTCCAAGCTCTCTCGTTTATTTATTTATTTATTACAGCATCTCATAGCACAGTGAGAACACCGGCCAATACAAAGAGAGAGGGTGTTAGCCAACCACGGCAAGGCAGGGAGAAGGGGAGGAGAAGAAAAAGCTATACTGTCCACTAACACCACCAGTTACTTTACGATCAGCTCATGCGAGTTCCTTGGTCCTCATTTCTTCGTATAAATTAATCCTTGGCTCTCCACCCGAGTCTAACTCAGGCCACTGGTTGCAGTATTGCCAGTGAATGATCCAGGTCATGTAGTACAATATGTACTATACCGGTAATTTCTTGGTGAGAAATTCCTGTTCCAGACGTAGTGTTTTTGCAGCGGCCTGAATTTTAGCTTGTCGTTGCGGGGACAATGATGTTCTGGACGTACTAGTAGTACTACTCGATACTGAACTCCTGACAGACTTAGCATCTGCCGCCTTTTGGGTCGCCAATGTAGGGAATTGAAACCTTCTGCTTCATTCCTTGCTGGTGGAATTCCTTTTTGAATTCTACTGCTTTTCGAACTCGCTGTTCATTCTCAGCTCGCTCTGAGTCCACCATCCAGCTCGAAGGACCAGTACGTTCGCTCTAGAACATGTCTCGCGTAGCTCATGACCTTAGTTTGATATTGAAAGACTGCACTTTACTCTTGACTTGAGGTAACTCCCGGGCGAATTATACATGTATAACAACGATGTTCTGCTCCTCTCGAAGCAGAAGCGGAGATTCCAACATTCAAATCAGGTACAACTGAAAGGCCGCGTGAAAGCAGGTGAACAATATGTGTGCGCTCATCAGACGTCAGCTGACACGAGGTGCGGTACAACAACACGAGGAATGAGTTCGTAGAATAGTACAATAATGTACATCATCGAATACTGAGTACAGTATACAAATTGGCGTACATATACAGTGTAGATAGTATACAGCTGCAGGCATGCTCCACATTGTAGCGTTAATCTAAAAGGTAGCGTAAAAGTGCTGATAGACATACATGAAGAAGTAGGCACTGTGATTACCACTACCAAGCAATCTGTGCCACAATTCAGGAGTGGTCCTGCACCACGAAAACACTAATCAGGCGGGATATAAGAGTTTGGATCGGCCAAGAGCGCAATGTGGTGGTGTGGTGTGTTGGATTCCATAATGGCCAGGTCGTCGCTACTTCTTCTCAACTGGATATAAACTGTACAGATATTTATGTCGTTTTGACACCAGGGTACAATTTAATGCTGGCCGTACTGATGGAGTGCATCTGTGTACTTCAGTAGTCCCGTACTGATGTTGTGTGCCTGTGGAGGCGCAGATTGCTGCTTCCATGCGTCATTAAAAATGGCGTGAACGACGATTTTTACTTTCCCAAGATCATAGTGAATTGCACACTCTGGTTCATGTACTTGGCACTGTTTCTCTATTATACGCTAGCGTACAGCTCTGGGCTTGAAACAGTTACTATAGCACTCTGATTTGCGTTTGGTTCTTTTTATTCTGTGTATAGACCCGCTGGCACCAAGTCAGACCTTGTTTAATGGCTTCCATCAGAAATCGCAGCAAGGTCAAAAGGCGAAAAAGGACGATGCCTCCAACATCAGTCCACACCAGGGCAAGAAGGCTGCCAAGCCTGTGAAAAAGCCATCCAAGCCGGACCCCATTCACCCACGGGATATTGTGAACAAGGTGCATGTGCTGGTGTGAAGTCTGTTTTAAGCATGCTTGTTGATTCCATGCTTTAATTAAAGATGCCAGTGCTTTCAATTGATTTTGACAGTGAGAGATTCAAATGGGTCTTTCAGGTCATGTGTGATTATTACTATCTACGTGTACTTTGTAGCTGTGAATACTGAGCTGACCGTTCAGGTGTTGAAAATTGAAAGGGACATTGAGTTTGGGTGATCTGCAATTTACCACGAGTGCATGAAGAAGTGTATTCCAACTGCGCCTTACGTACACACTGCGTAGTAACACAAGCGCTCTCCTTGCACAGGACTAAATGACTGTAGTGAAGCAGGGCTTGTGGTGTCAGAGCACACTGATCTCTGGAGACTGGTTGTGTGTGTATAAACTCAGTGACTCCAGTGTTGTCTTCCTATTGTGTTGAATTGCATGATCATGCCGTCCTCGCTAACAATGATATGGACAATCTGGATGTTTCTCCCTTTTTTCTATAGATGAGTGGGAGTGATCTCAAGGACTTCATAGCCACGAACAGCGCCAAGTATGACGATGAATCGGTATGTTCATCTCCAGATTCTGCTTTGGTCAGCTCTCACTATATCTACAAGTACGCGTATGCCAATTTGTCTGTATATTTCATGCTTCAAAGTAGTTGTTGCACTCGAGCTATCCATCATTAGATCAAGAGAGGGTAGTTTTCGGGAATAATACCGGAGAGAGAGAGAGAGAGCGCGGAGGGGGGGGGGGGGGGGGGGGAGGGGGGGAGGGAGGGAGAGAGAGAGAGAGAGAGAGGCTGAAAGAGTCTCGAGTTCTCTTAGTTGTTGAAACACGGCCATCTCTCATAGTTCTCGGCGAAAGTGCCATGCCCCAATGGCATGGTAACAACATCTCTGTACACGGCGTGTGCATGTGTGTGTTGGTTTTGTGTTTAGATCTGCCTCAAGCTTCTTGCCGAGTACCTCCAAGACCAGTTTGCCAACTGTGATCCGCTCGACTCTGATCCCAGCTTGAAACAGCAAGAAGAAGGTACCACAGTGCATTTCAAAAGTCTAGACTTTTCGAATAAATCAAATTTGGTTTGAGCTTTTTGAGAACTTTCTTCGAGCTATTGCTCAGGCAGTTCCCCAGTTTGTCTCTTATCGATTTCTAGCCGATTGGATAACAAACGTCCAATTTCAGAAATTTTATGCACAAAGTGATCACGGATTATGTGTGGTATAGATGCTGGCCTAGTGTTTTTAAACCAGAGGTCTATACTTTTGAAATACACTTTAGCGTGCTGTTTGTGCCTGCTAGGAATAGCTGTAGTCCATCATTATCCTTGGTCTGAACAGGCAGGCACCTTCCTTCACTGGTGAATGTCCGTGCTTTGAAAGGTGTGCGAGTGCCATCCTTTCTTTTTACTTGAAGTACCCCGCATTATCTTTCTTCTGTAGGATGGGGAGAGGGAGGGATACTACAAAGTACTTCATGTACATTCTAGACTTATGATGGGGTATTTAAAGCTGCATTATAGAAACCGTTGCTGGTCACAGACTTGAGGGAAGCTGTAGATATCCATGGTTGGCAGTTAAAGCTTTTTTTGCCCAAACGGAATGCCATGTGTGTTTAACTCCATGTTTTCCTTTACCAGGCTTTCCCTTCCATTCGGCACCCAAAGATGTGCAGCAGGCACTGCGTGGTTCCATGCAACGACTGGGCACGAGTGGACGGCAGGACTACTTTGTCATGTGTGTCAACCAGCTCTTGCAGCAGGCCAAGTCTGGTAAGGTGCATGTCAGCAGTGTACACAGAAATGGCTATGGCACGTGGTACACGTGTCCCATTCTCCATACATTGTAGACTTGCACACATGTCATATTCTTGGTGGCGTGTGATTTTCGGTACCCGCATGGAATTCTAATGGAATTTGATGAAATCTACCATAGTATGTCACTGTCTTGTATAAAAGCCGGTCTTGTGTAGAAGGCTGCTTTGAATACAAGCCTGATGTTCAAGATGGACATATGGTGCATACGCCTGGTTTCGTGATGACATACATAGAAAACAGGAATACAGTACAAGCCTTCTGCTTTGCATCGATTTCTACAGGGATACCAGATTTGATTCTACTTCAAGTACCGGATTTGAATAGAAGCCTTCTCCTCGCTTCAGCTTCTACGGGAATAAGCCCAGCTTTGATTTGCGACTTTACAGTAGTGTAGGGTTAGGTTTCACCTTTCTCAGTCTTTAAAACACTCATACATGTACATGGTCTCGCTACTGCAAAGGTCACGGTCACTGCGGGTTCATGCGCATGGCTCATCATCAGGGTGGAACAGTTAAAGACCATGACTACTCATCCATGCCGGTTCCTTTTTTATTCTTCTCCTCCCCTTCTCCCTTCCTTGCCGTGGTTGGCTAACACCCTCTCTCTTTGTATTGGTCGGTGTTCTCACTGTGCTATGAGATGCTGTAATAAATAAATAAATAAGTGTTTGAACGGAGAAAGTAGTGTGTAAATAGTGGCGATGGAGTTGGCAAATCCTCGTAGGGTTCACCACTAAAAGTACCGAAAATGGAACGTGCCGAAAAAAGGTGTGATTACATTGTAGTGTTGTTACGCGACGCTGGAGGCTGACCAGCTTTTGGAAGGGTAAGAACAAATGGTCAGCTGGAATGCAATGGGTTATTTGGTGACCTGACAGTAATATGTGAACTCCGGTGTCATGCCAGTGTGAGAAACAGCAATGCAAGTGTTGGTCTGTTTGGAAAGTGGTGCCAGCTCTAGCAGCCTTAGCCCTGAAGTCACAAAGCAGGGGAAAGGTGCCATTTATGACTACAAGTGTAATATGCATGAAGCATTGAAATTGTTAAAAACTCCTTCAGGAGATGTTGGTCTTTTCAAAAAGGGTTCAGCTAAGGTGTATTGTGTCTGGTTTTCCACGGCATTCTGCAGGCTCTCAAGTATTTGGTTGGCGTTTGCTGGTGCAGGCAATCTGTGTTGTTCAGCCTGCTGTGCCCGCTGCCTGTGTTGATACGGTAAGCCCAAATGCTACTGCTTGCACTTCATGGACTACACTCAATCATACTGTTCGTGGAGACAAGAGTTTTATTAGTTCGATCAAGAGTAATGACGAAGCGGACATTAGAACGTTGAAATAACAAGAATTATGGTATAAAATGAAAAAAAATCCTAATCGACTTCATGAGATCATCTGGGAAAAATCGTCTCCACAATGGTAACAAGCGAAGGAGAACATTATATACAAGTACTTGTAAGAGGTATAGAATACGATAATAGTTCCTCGAAAACAACAATATTCCAGTACAGTCAGATGCCACTACCGCCTGCCAGTTATCCGGGCATGTAATATATCGTACACGCATGATGTCTCTGAGTTTCTTTCTCTCTAATTGTGTACATCTGTTTCTGTTCTGCTCCTGCAGCTTTCACCGCTTGTGAGACCCTGTGCCAATCATCCACGCCATTGCCTGCCGCTCATGTGGTGTTTTGAGCAAATTCCAGTGTATGGTCCGAAAATGGGAAATTTTTCGAGTAAGACATTTTATTTTATTTCAACCCCTACATATTACAGCACACACCATACTCTGCCATTCTTACGATACCTTTGTGAAGATCGATGTACACTTTTGAGAAACCCCACCCCCACCATACACTTGCATGCCTTTTTGTAATACCTGCCTGCTCTTTTGTCGTATGCTTGTCACTCGGTCCAGTTGCATGTTATCATAGCGCATGCCAGTAATTTCCAGTAGATGTCTTTCCACTCAACAAAAGCCATGTGCCGTATTCGAAGACCATCCCATCGGCATCCGTAGCTGTTCAGTGGGATTTGACCTGCATTGAGTACAACTGTGCAGCTGTTAGTTGGACTGTTTGGCAAACAACGGAACACTCTTTCCAGTGCAAGTCATGTTTGGTCTTCTTTGTTGCTGTACTCGCCTTCCACAGTCTGGCAGCAAGCATATCTGCGTGTATTGCTTGAGCGCAACAACATTGCGTCCAAGGTTCAATCGCATGCTTTGGATCGGCTGAATACACTGATTATGTAAGGAGTCTTGCTGTTTCCATGGAACCTAGCAGCTGTACAGTGTGTGTGTGCGTGCGCGCGCATGTGCATGTGTGCGCACATGTGTATGTATCGTGTACAGAATGCCATGCTCGTGAATAAGCCTCTTGTGCAATAACATAGTTCTACCGTTAGCACCGCGCACAGCCACCTGGGGATAATTCCCGGTTCATGGTTGTGCAAGAGTGTGTAGAACAGTGTCTATTGATAATTTGATGCTTGCACGCATTACTCATAATGCACAAATGAGCTGATTGTGTAAAGTGTTGGAGCTACAGCCTAGGCTATGGGTAGGGTACGGGCCTTTTATGAAACTCTTTCGGGTTTTCGCAATCTGTTTAGGTTAGGCGGGCTTCGCACGACGTCTCCAAAATGCCGTGTCCAGAGGAAATCACATTCACGTAACGTCGTTCCTCCTTTTCATGCGGTGTTGTATTCAGCACTGTGTCCATGCATTCTTTGACAATATTGTCAATATTTACAGGTGATGCTCTCTCTTCAAATATGTGTTTGTGTGCAGGGCTGCGGAAAAGAAACCACAAGACAGCTCTCCAGTCCCACACCAGCTTGTGATGGACTTACTTCAGCTTGCTATTGGACAGTCGTCTGACCCTCCTCCATTGTGAGTTGATTTTATCATGACGTGCTTACTTACTGGGTTTTTTTAACTGAATCTTGTTTTTTTACCATGCTTTGCACTGTTGAATGTGGTTGACTGTGATTTGGTGGTGGCGTATGTATTGTAAGCCGTGAACGTATGACAAGGAAGTTGATGTTTTAGTGGTGGTGAAACGAATGTCAAAACCTACTAGCCGAATATTCTTCGGCTTAACGAACGAATAAACGAGTATTCTTTTAGTAACAGAGATGACATCCTCTCAGTCATTTGATGGATATTGTCATCATTTTAGGTATGACAAACGGTAGTGCCACATAAGGCTACTTCAAAGTTCATACATGTTATGTGCAACATTGGCAGTCCAGTATGCACATACATGTGCGCGCATGCAATACAAAGTCACAGGCAGGCTGTACGGACTGCACTGTACCGTGTCCGTACAGGCACTGCATTCGAAGTTACGTAACGAATACTCAAATGTGACTTAGCGAATATTCGAATGTGACAAACCGAACGAATATTCGAATATTCGTTTCACCACTATGTTTTAGTGAAAATTCGTCATTAGAAGAGATTTCGTTATGGCCACAATGCCATATCAATATGTGTTATCAGGGTTCTAGCCAGGGGGGGGGGGGGGGGGGTAGGGTACAGCGCCCTCCTGTCATTGTGGGCATTCATAAAGGCACTTGTCTCGGGTGAAGTCGGGGGTTCGCCCCCTAACGTTGCATTTTGCATGGCAAGAACATTTTTGAAATGGAAAAAAAGGGTTGCTGGTCAACTGGTCCCCCCCCCCCCCCCACACACACACACTATTTTGGCTCGGCTAGTATCGTGTGTTATATAGGGATACGCCTATAAATGCCCAGATCATAAACCTACCTTCTCGTTAATCTACGGATTTGGGATATACAGTAAAACCTGGCTTCACAAGGGACGTCGTCCAACACTGGGAAACATTTCTCTCGCCAATACATTTGGTTTCCATAGTCATTTGGGTGAATCCCATCACTCGCAATAGTATCGTCCAAATTGGGTATTTTATGCGCCCGTGATCCCGTTGTTCCCATATGGGAACATACCTCTAACCCAGCTATCCTTGGTCCGAATTCAAAAATATTTCGACACGTAGGTTACACAACCAAAATACACTTGTGTGGAAAGTTTCGTAATGATAGGGCAATTCCTTGATGGGTCGGGATGATAAAGGTTAAGCGACCTCTGGGTTTAGCGACCACCTGCTCTTAACGACCGATTTTCCATGCACCGACAGTTCTACACAGACATTGTGGGACCTGGTTTTATAGACCACCTGGCTTTAACGACCGCTTTTGATTGCACCGTGGGGTGGTCGCTTAAACCAGGTTTTACTGTACGTTAAATTTGCAACTCGCTATAGTAACATGTCTTACACTAAGTTACAGTAACAGCAAGAGTACATAACTCCCCAGAGTGTGTAACTCCCACATACCCTGCTGTCCCGACAGAATTTCAAGTTGACGTCATTATTTATGACGCAATGCTCCTTGCACCAGTGATTTACAACATGTGTACGGGTGTCAACGCATCACACGTTTTTCTTTTGCAATAATTTGTACAGGATCAGATCGGCTTCGGTCAACCACAGGTTCCGGATTCGTCTGATAATCCGTGTACAGTGCGCATTGCATCATCAAAATGATGTCAACTTGAAATTCTGTCGAGTTGCACACTCTGGGGGTTATGTACGCTTGGTAACAGGTACAATCATATTTACTACAATGTATTTGGTCTGATTTTGGTGTCTTTCCTTTTCTCCTCCTTTGCTTCTGAACAGTGTGCTCGAGGAGGTGCAGAAGCAGTACACTACGGTGCTGGTGAGTGTGTGCTGTTGCTTCTTCTGCTCCAGCGTGGCATGTATGCGTGCATGCACAGATATGTGGGAACTATGTGCAATGCACCTACCTGCTCAATATTTCTCTGACTAACAGTTATAGGCGCATTGTGCGCACTTCATATCTGCTTTCCGTTGATGCTGTTTACAGAGAATATTCCTTTCGGATCCGGACCCAACTGAGATTGTGAGGCTATTTGAGTGCTTGCTACCACTACTGCGGCCACACCTTATACAAGTCAATCGCTCATTCATGGAGGCGGTGAGTTAGAACTTAATGCTCACAATCTGTCTTTGATGGGCGTAGCATGTTGGTGTATTCCTCATTCAACCTGCCGTTGGGTTTCATGCCGCTGGTATCTCGGTATACTGCAAAAGCCATTATTCTAACGACGCGCATATAGAACGATTTCCCAAAATTGACTAGTTTACGTGTACCAAAGGTAACGATTCTCACTCATCCTCAACGCTCAATACGACAGTATATGTATCGATTTCTGTATAACGATTTCTATTTTAACGACAGATTTCTCCTCGTTAACTCGTTAGAGTTAGCACTTCGTTATATGAGCCCGAGCGCGCTAAAACATGACCACAGCTTTTTTTGAAAAAGTCGAGATAATCGCGATTTGAATTCCGCGGCAAAAAAATACGAAGTGCAGTGCAACGCGAGTCGCTGTTGTTGTTCTCCTCGGTCGACTGGACTGTTCCGGATGCAATTCTTTGTTGCAAGTAAGTTTATTTGTTAGAGTTTGTATTCCATGTTGCGCTGAGTCGCCTAAAACTGATCGTCATCGATGTATCGACAGAAGAGGCTAGTAGTAGTAATGTACTGCGGAGCGGAAGAAGACGACATCATCGCACTCCATGCGCAGGATAAAATATTTTGAGGATTCGAGTCGGAAACAGAAGGAAGACGATGATGGCTACAGCGACGAGCCATTTGAGGGCGACACTTTCATCGAGCGTAAAAGGAATTGATGCTGGTAGTCCCACGATCTGCAGTGACGAGGAATTCTACTCTGATGACAACCTGGCAAGCGATTGGCATCGACACTGACTTGGGAGGTGAGTCGGCCGATGATTTGGCCAGAATGGACATCGCTGCACATATCCGGGACAATGCCAGTATTGGTTGCAAGTGCAAAAACAATCACTGGACTCTGCTGCTCCCTCAACTTGCTCAAGTCGATAATTTGAGTACCCGTATGCGGAACATCGCTAGCATGAGCAGTATGCAGCGAAAACAGTACTCTCTGGCGAGCGGAGAAAACCGTGTGCAGATGGGCTTTGGTGTGGGGAATATGAGTGCGACGTCTAGTATGTTGAGGAACACTGTGTGCAGCAGTGTATACTGTATATCTGAAAGTACAGGTGGAGTGTGATGGAGAGGACATGGAGTGCCAACTTCTTCGGCCATCTACAGATGTTGACCGTGTTTTCGCTGGAGGTTCTCAAGTGGTGCTCCAAACAGGAGGTATTTCGGACACCCAGCTCAGCTGCCTATAGACAATTTGGATGTGGCTGAGTACCTGTCAGCTCATGCTATAAGACCCTGGACAGAGGAACTCACCCGGAAAGGATGAACCAAGGGGCATATCAATTGTGTGCAAAAATGACAATCCCATTGCTGCACATAGAATTTCACCATTTCAACAGTGCTGCATGTAATACCATTGTAGCAACACTTTGACATGTCGGATCAATCCAAAACTTTCAGACAGTGAACATTAGGTGTGTTAGATCATTTTTGAACAAAAACTGAAAATCGAATTTTTGGTCCGTGGTCATATTTTGGCGTGCTCTGGCTCATATACCGTATATTCTCTATTATAAGCACAGGTCTCCATTACTAGCACAGTCTCTAATACTAGCACACCGTGAGCACCTTTCGAAACATTATAAGCACAGTCTCTATTAGTAGCACGGTCTTGGTGGAAATCAATGCTGCATGCTGATATCCAGCATGTATTTCTTCTTGCTCTGTATGGATGTATTGGTTGAAATAATATAAGCACGGTCTCCAATATAAGCGCAGTCTCCAATATAAGCACGGGGTAGAGGGGTGTTGAAAAAATATAAGCGCGGCGCTTATAATAGAGAATACACAGAGGCAATATGCTTTAGTTCTGCAAGAGTGCTCAATGCCTGATTCAGGCAGAGCGGCGTACACAAAGGCACACAATGAAAACCTTGGCAAATTTATTCCGTTGTGACTCCGAGTTTCATGGCTGAACCAATCATCAGACAACGATAATGGAATAGGAGGCAGCGCTGGTATATCTAAGTGGAGAGAGGTGTGATAATACGATAGCGAGAGGAGTAATCGCGTGAATGTATACAGGGATGGGCTATTTCAGAGGCAGGTGCAGTAGGCGCAGGTCTAGCACTAACAAGTACGCGCTTAATGTCGCTCATACACCACACACACACACACACACATACTAACACGCACACACATAGTAACACCCACACACACATACACACATACACGCACACACTAACACACACATACACCCACCCACAACACCCTAACTTGCACACGGGCGCACGCACACACAGGACACCCACCCACCCACAACACCCTAACTCGCACACGCACAAACACACGCACACACGCATATACACACACCTATAGACACATGTCCACACGTATACACAGGCATCTGCGTTCGTATGACAAGTCTAAGCGCACACAAACTCCTGCAATCACGCGTCAAAAAACCCGCAGCGGTCATAGCTGTCTATGTAATAGGGGTGGCCAGCAGAAACTTGCGCTGGTGAGGGCATTTAGATACCAGCTCACTTCTCTTGTTTAGGGAGGTAGCTTTTGAAGCTTTCAGGATGTGGAACTTTTCGGTTAAGCATAGGCCACACTTCTTGCTGATGTTACTGTACGAAGGTGCTCTATCCTTGATCTCCCATCTGATGTCGAATCCGCGGTTCTCGTTTTTCAGATCCCAGATGTGCTTGGACAACTTAGTCGATGCGGCGTACTTTTCATGGCGGAAGTCCGAAGTGTGTTTGTTGTAGCGCTGCTTGAATGTGGTAGCAGTCATGCCGACATAGGTCTTGACTTCGTTGGATGCTACATGCGCCTCGTACACGACGTCGGAAGACTGGCAGTCACCGTTGAGGGGGCACGACGCCGACGTCGTGTACGAGGCGCATGTAGCATCCAACGAAGTCAAGACCTACGTCGGCATGACTGCTACCACATTCAAGCAGCGCTACAACAAACACACTTCGGACTTCCGCCATGAAAAGTACGCCGCATCGACTAAGTTGTCCAAGCACATCTGGGATCTGAAAAACGAGAACCGCGGATTCGACATCAGATGGGAGATCAAGGATAGAGCACCTTCGTACAGTAACATCAGCAAGAAGTGTGGCCTATGCTTAACCGAAAAGTTCCACATCCTGAAAGCTTCAAAAGCTACCTCCCTAAACAAGAGAAGTGAGCTGGTATCTAAATGCCCTCACCAGCGCAAGTTTCTGCTGGCCACCCCTATTACATAGACAGCTATGACCGCTGCGGGTTTTTTGACGCGTGATTGCAGGAGTTTGTGTGCGCTTAGACTTGTCATACGAACGCAGATGCCTGTGTATACGTGTGGACATGTGTCTATAGGTGTGTGTATATGCGTGTGTGCGTGTGTTTGTGCGTGTGCGAGTTAGGGTGTTGTGGGTGGGTGGGTGTCCTGTGTGTGTGTGCGCCCGTGTGCAAGTTAGGGTGTTGTGGGTGGGTGTATGTGTGTGTTAGTGTGTGCGTGTATGTGTGTATGTGTGTGTGCGTGTTACTATGTGTGTGCGTGTTAGTATGTGTGTGTGTGTGTGTGGTGTATGAGCGACATTAAGCGCGTACTTGTTAGTGCTAGACCTGCGCCTACTGCATCTGCCTCTGAAATAGCCCGTCCCTGTATACATTCACGCGATTACTCCTCTCGCTATCGTATTATCACACCTCTCTCCACTTAGATATACCAGCGCTGCCTCCTATTCCATTATCGTTGTCTGATGATTGGTTCAGCCATGAAACTCGGAGTCACAACGGAATAAATTTGCCAAGGTTTTCATTGTGTGCCTTTGTATAATAGAGAATATACGGTATATGGCTTTTACAGTAGTCTTTGATGTGCTGTGTTGTGTTTTTCGGAGTGTACATGTACATGTATATACCACTAAGAATCAGGCTAAAAACTAAGTTCTGCAGCTTGCATGTACAGTCGTCGCCAAAAAATCCAGCCAATGCTATGCTAGCTACCGGTAGCTGTACATAAGCCGCATGCACTGCCACTGCTAGTAGATCTACTACTAGCCTGTTGCACGGCACATGCCCTGCTGCCAGGCCTGCATACACTCAGTGCAGTGCTCGACCCGACGACTGCAGCAGGCAGAGTGCAGCGCAGACTGTTCAGTGCTCTGCTGGCACTGGCTGTAAATGCACGCATGCCACCATGCCACCATGAAGGATGAAGTACCGCTGGTGAACGCGTACCATACCATGTACCACTGTTTCCATGGCATTGGCCGGATTTTTTGGCGACGACTGTAGTAATACTTGTACAATACTGCATGACTGTACACTACGCGAATATTCTTTTCGGTACTTCAATGTAAAATAGAATAGGTGTACTTGAACCATTGCAAAATTCAAGGAGAAGCAGGTGCAAAACCCAAAATTTTCGAATTTTAGGTGGGTTATGAGGCTTTATGGGGCCAAAATTCAGCTTTCAAAAAGGTAGCGGAACAATTTTGGATGAATGTCACCGCTGTACATTATCATGATGACTTGTATACAATCATTACAATGTGTGAAGTGATGTGGATGCAAACACTACAGTAAGTACTAACTCACCCCTGCTGTTTCAGCCTGGTTACGGCATCTGTGGGTGATGCGTCGACAGACACCATGTGTGTGTGTGTGTGGCACTGTATGAGGCTCCACAATAGTATGGCATTTGTAACTTTGTGCACGCTGCAGGTTTTCTCACTTCTGGTGACCTGCTTACACATGAACACCTCCTGTTTCCGCTCATGGCTTCAAATCCATCGCAAGAATATTCAACAGAGCAGGTCGGTTTCATGGCCTTTTTTTAATTTATGTGCAGTGATGTAGCTTGTGTCTGCGACTTGTCGTTTGGTTGATGTGTTTTCCTGTATGGTTGCGCTCGCTGAAATCTGACCTCATCATGAGTCTCATGCTGCAGAGCCCTTTGCACTGTGTATGCTGGCTGTGCACTGGGTCAGAGCACAGCCCTTTGCACTGTGTATGCTGGCTGTGCACTGGGTCAGAGCACAGCCCTTTGCACTGTGTATACTGGCTGTGCACTGGGTCAGAGCACAACCCTTTGCACTGTGTATGCTGGCTGTGCACTGAGTCAGAATAGTCACCTGCTCAGGAGGTTGGATTTCGTTGAACAAGGCTGTAGTTTATAGAACATCAACGGCCTTTAAGGCAAGAGTTATTGTAACCTGTAATCCCGTCACTCCAGTGTACGTGTGTATGTGTTAAGCCGACTGCACTGACACGCTCTCTTTTCTTGTACTTGTGCATTTCCAAACCCTTTATAGTATATATTTACTGGTTTGGGGAATGGAAAAGGGAACCTTTCTATTATAGTATTATCTTAAAACTATGGGCTAATGATGTGTATGTGCGTGCGTGCATGTGAATATAAGTGCGGGGTGTGGGGTGGGGCATGATGTTATATGTGCAAGCAAGAGTAGATAAACAAGAGTGTGCAACTCCGGGATGGGTTGGCCCGCGGCGGAATTTTTTGTTGACGTAATCTTTTCAACGATGCACGCGCTGCGAGTCTTTTGGAAAGTTTTGCCTCGTGCACTTGGCCGGGCTTTACGTTACAAAGTCGGTGCCCAGCACGTGCTCTCACACTCTTCTGGGGCAAAATGCACGTTCTTCTGAAAAAAGTTGACGTCAACAAAACATTTCGCCGCGGGCAGGGGTATCTGCAGATTGTGCAGAAGAGATCCGGAGTTGCACACTCTTGTTTATCTACTCTTGGTGCAAGTAAGCATAGCAACTCTTCAGTAATCATGGTAGTGCGCTGCTGCTTTGCAGCGGTCGTTTAATGTCTGTACAGAGCAGTGGATGTTGGTCACTTTATTTCCGTGGTTGCAGTGTTCACACCCAATTATCACATTGTGGGACCTACCCAAATGCCATATTTGCAAGGAAACACCCGTAAAGGAAATACACTTATTCACTAAACTAATAACAAGTGCAAATAGATTGTTTGCATAGTTTTGTAGTACACGTGCCGCTGTAGTACACGTGCCGCATGTAGTGCAATGTTCCTGCTGCTGCACTTGCAGCTACTGTACAATGATTCTTGTGGGGAGGAATTTGTAGCAGACTCTCTCCCGGCAAATTGGCAGGGGCCATGACCCATGCTGAGGCTGCTTGGATTTAGCAATCCTCTTTTTAGTGCAGTCCTTCCCTGTGGGACTGTCCGGTCATCAGCATTTTGTCTTTTATGGTTGTTGTTTTTTCCTCTCTCTGCAGTTACTTCTTGAAGCGATTGAATGCAGGCTACACGGAGGGCCTTCAAGTTCTCTCAGATGTATGTATTGTTGGGTCTTTGTCTCAGCATCCCGTCTCTTTTTAGCCATGGCTCCTTTCCAACTGCTCCTTTGGGGATCTTAATGACAATATGTCATGTGTGCCACTACAGGAATTTTTGGCGTTTCTAGGCATGCTTTACATGGCTAATTCAGCAATATCAATAAAAGTGTCATGTTCTTGTGCTTCAACATGCTTTGCACTTGCTCGTCGTGCCCATTGTGATGTAGCTCTGCATGCATATGTGTGTGCGCTTGCGTGTGCATGCTTTTTTTGTTTTTGTTTTTTTGTTCCAGATGCCTCTGGACCTCGACTCAATGATAGACTTTCTGCCACGGCTTGACACGATACCATCGAGTGGCCACGGATCTGTGTCACAGCAAATGGTTAGTTTGAATGCAGTGGCTGATGATGTACTCCTATGCTGATCACAGTAGCGGACTCTAGTGATAACAGTTACACAAACATTCTTCTTCTTCTTGCATGTGTTACCTGATGCAGATATACAGTGTTGCTCAATGAAATCCGATCTCGTCACTCACCCACCAGTGCACCATCCCAGTGTTCACAGGTCTATAAAGTGTTCTAGGGCTGCACAGCACCCGGCCAGGCATTCACTCGCTTGATCGGATTTCATTGAGCAGTACGAGCTGTACTATGGCTGGCCCCTCTTTCAAACCATTGCCTTTCGAAGTCTGTGTTCATCTACTGTTGCTACACGTACATGTAGTCTATTTACATGATATTGAGTGGTGTTAATGCATCTGTAGGGAAACTTCAATATAACACACCTCCAGGGGCCGTAAAAATTTGTAGTTTATGCTCAAGGCACTGTACATAATTATATTTGAGGCAAATGACTGGTATGGTGTTGGTATGTTGCAGGGTCCTCCAAAATAGTACGTTATGACCTGTAACTTACATGCAGTATGTTATAATGTGATATCCGGCCAGAGTACTTTATGCAGAAGTTCCACTGTAATCGCAAGTTAGACCACACAGGTGTACATGGTCTAATTCAGTAGTTCTTGATTTTTTACTGTGGGCTGGCTCCTTTCCATACTCTGTTTTGTGCAGCGGCAAGAAAGCTCGCGAAACTCCAAGGTGAGTTGCCACCGTCCTGTGTGTGCTGAAGGAATATGATATGCGATTCTGTTTGTACGTGATCCATGATCAAGTGGGCTTGTTGTTATTCCCCCCCCCCCCCCCCCCACACACACACGTACACATGTGCAAGCACACTCTTTTGGTTATCCTGAATTTCAGCATGGTTTGCATAGTATTGAAGTGTGCGTCATCAATAACTGGCCTTTTGTGAGACTTTGAAATGTTTTTAATCTGAGCTGCATGCAATCATGATGTCTTCTGTGCTTTGTTTCACACAGGCTCTACTGAAAACCGTATCGACTCTTCAGGCTGAGCTTGCAGCACAGAGTGCATCGCAGGGCCGCTGGTGGATTATCTCCGTTCTCTTCTGGTCGCTGGCAACTGTCTTGCTGGCAGTTGTTGCCGCTGACGTGTATGAATCAAGATCTTGGGCAGGTAAGAGATCTACATGCTCCAACTCTGCCATTAGTACTGCTGGTGTTATCTGCAGGAGGAGTACTTCAGAGTAAGAGTAAACTTCTCCATTCTTATTATGTATGTACTGGCGTGTTTCAGCCGAAGTGGGTCATCCTTTGATCAAGATTCATTAGTCTTGTTCATGCGTAACCTAAGCTGCATCTCTCTGTCTCTTTGTGATGTCCTTTCTCTGATTACTATCAATATGTGTAGCATCGACAACGCGTCTATATTTGGAACAGTGGGGTGTGCTGGACGTTTGCAAGAGGATTTCATCAGAAGTTTGGAATGCTGGTGTAGAAGCTCTGAGGTTAGTATACCCTTGTTTGCTGTGTATTGACATGGTATTGACATGGTATTGATGTGGGTGTCAGCATGGTCAGCAGTGGTTGGCTGCAGGCCTTCTACGAGACTTTGAAAGTGCTAGCACTATGATCTGGACCCTTGAAGTGTCTTGTGCTACTGTCAGGTTATTATGTGTGGCAGAGTGGCTGATGTCATTGGTCTTAGCCTTATGCTTACATGTTGCATGCACTAGCCATAGATTGGCAAGTACTACTGAAGTATGTTAGTTGCTGCAACAGGCAGCTGTGCCACTTACATAATGAACTACATAATGAACTACACGTTACGGCATGCCTTTACCTTTCAAGTGAGAAACCGAATGACCGCAACTGTTGTCAGGGTCACTACTACTGCAGACTACTGTTATTACACAGTACATGGAGTACCCTGATTGACCTGAAAGACCGACCAAGAGCCAGGCTAGGCTAGGATCAATAAAATAGCTTGCAGCCCATGGCGGTGACTGTTTGTTAATGCACTCTACATGTACATATACGGGCGGGCGGTGCAGCCTGTGCGGGCAGGCCAGGCTACAAGCTATTGCATGGCCGGTTGTAACAGGTGGCTGTGTACATGTACTTGCTGTGTTTACACATTCATGCTGCAGATGGCTGGACAGAACTGCTCTTCCTGTGTTGGCGCGCTGGTCACGGGATGCTGAGCCCTATTTTATGCAAGCTGTTGAATTCTATGAAGAGGCCATTGCACAACTTGGACAGCTGGTGATACAGGCAGCAGTGTGGATTGAAAACCAGTATGCTACCCTGGTTGATCAGGGCCACTAACATTACCAGCATATTCCTTACTAATTTGTTTTAGTCTTTTACAGTGCTGCTACTCAGGTTGTAAGTGCACCGGTAAATACCCCCTTCCCCTACATACACACCCACACACGCACACGCATACTGTTCATGTCACATTAACTACTTTAACCCCCATAGTTCCTTTTTCTTTTACAGAGGCTTCTCCTGCCTGCATGGCTCTTTGATCAGTCTTACTGAATATGCCGGATGCTACATGCTAGTAATGGCTAATGCTATGTTCTCAATTCAAGACCCTTGAAGAAATTGAAATTGCCTATGACCATGCAAACAAGCACCATGCTGAACAATATTTTTCGAAAAAAAAACTATTAAGAACATCGATGAAGAAATCTCCCATGGCGTTGATGAGCTGCAAAGCACTAAACAGATCTCTGCTTGGAGTGTCTGCTTATTGCAGGAGTGAGGTGCTGCCCACCGAGTACCCCTACTTGCTCTCAGTCTGGTTTGCAAAGGATGAAGGGTGATGACTGAAGAGGTAGGCACTTGAAGCAGCCAGGTAAATTACGGGGATGCTCTCTCTCTCTTTCTCTCTCTCTCTCTCTCTCTCTCTCTCTCTCTCTCTCTCTCTCTCTCTCTCTCTCTCTCATTTCTGCTTTTCATCTCATTACAAAAATTCTGCGCTTTTTCTCCATCTGCGCATAAAATCTAGACTGACAACCTGCTTGTTAAATCATGCACCTGCTTTCAGGCGTAAAAACCCTGTTGTAGAGGTCTCAGTCCTCATTTGTTAGACTTACCTGTCTTTATAAATGTAACTTACTCTCTCTCTCTCTCTCTCTCTCTCTCTCTCTCTCTCTCTCTCTCTCTCTCTCTCTCTCTCTCTCTCTCTCTCTCTCTCTCTCTCTCTGTTGTCTCTCTCTCTCTCTCCCTTCATTTGGCAAAAAGGCAATAGTGGAACATGGAAAATGGGTGAACAGGTTGTTTAACCCTACAATATTTCCTGGCTAGAACTCTGAAAGGGCAAGGCGACTCTGAGTTTCTTGCTTATGCAATCATCCGGCAACATGAGGATGCTATTGGACATGCCGGTCTTTATGCCAGGAGAAATATTCCGTTTTCAATTCCCTCAACCTATCATATGAATATCAATAAAGTTTGTGAAAGATACCATGTGGCTGTTCTATAATGCAGCAATAATCTCTCCTCCTCTCCTTCATGCCCTCTCAGCTGACACATGGCTACCCTCAGTAGCTGAGAGCGCGTGGAGGAGAAGAGGGGGAGAGATTGTACTATTAATTTTCATATATGAAGAAATATTTAATATTGGTATTTTTTTGGGTGGTGCTATGCAATGGGTGTTGATTTGGTTGGCGTATTTCATCATGTGCATGTACGAGAGCATAGTCGAGGCACGGCAAGCACTCGCTTTGCATTTGGCACAGGCATCGCTCAGCTTGCACTTGTCACGCTTCTACAATGTACATACTAGTAGCAAGAGTATAAGCTCCCAGGGAGGTTACTCTTGCTAATAGCTATAGCTGATCGATCGTCTTTAAGTACTCTGCTCACATTCCGTAGTGCAGACCACAGATTAGGGCTTGAAAGTGCTACATCACAGCATAGCAACAATTTCAAAAATTCAAAAACTGGATCCAAGCATATTCCAAGCGGTCTTACTCACAGCGAGGTGATATAGCCGATAAATTTGACTGGGTTGGCTGGGTGACATCTGGTGGCGAAGAAAAAGTCACACCTGCATACTACATGAGTGGGTTGCTATGCACCCACACACTGTAGGCAATACTGTAAAACCGGAAAGTCTAACGAGTCACAAAGTCTAACGTTTTAACGACCAATTTTTTCGTTATTTGAAGAAACGTAATCATGGTAATGGGGAGATGTCTGTGCATACAGATGGGTACCGGGTGGCCGGCCAGGTAGCCATCGTTAAACTTTCTGCACGTTACTAGATCATGCCAAAATTACAAAAACGTTTAAAAACTAATTACTTTTTCGAAAGAACTTAAATGTGTCAGCACCGACGCAATGCACACAGTCAAGTAAGCCAATTTGGTAACCGAACATTTCGTTCCTTTTAAACTTTTTGATCGTTTATAAAAATTATAATTAAATTTTCTGGTTTTACAGTACAATCATTCACTTCAAGTTCAAAGTAAAAAGTACAAATTTTCGTTCACGAAATCTTTCGTTAGATCACTCCACCAGCAGGCTTGTTACGTACTAAATTTCGTTTTTGGTCGAGGTCAAGACATCTGTCACCCCGAACGTTCAGGAAAAAAAACTTTAGTTTAGTACAAACTTCTGTTAAACTCCCTGGCCGTTTTGACGTCATCACTTTCAAGCCTATACATGTGTACTGCTATAGTAAAACACCGTATTCATGGTATTAACTCTTTTTTTCCAAAAGGACACGAAGCCTCTTGTACGGGCAAAATTAATAAACCCATACAATCCGGCATGTCATGAAACTACAAAAGATGATCGTCATATCACCGTCCTGTGAATGCATTGCGAGAGTTGGCAATCTCGGAGGGCTGGCTGTGAGGTTTTGGAGACGATGGTGGGCAGGACAGTGCCCTTGTATATTCCTGTTTTTTGGTGTTTTTCTCGTGTTTTTGCGTTTTTTCACACATACAATTGTTTTCATTTTTTGGTGTTGTGTTCTAAATCATTCGCCATGCCACTGTCAATTGTATTCTGTTTGCCCACAAAAGATGACCAGAATGATAAAAGCAGTATTGTTTGCGTTCCTGCTCTCCGCCTTCCTTCTCCACAGAAACACATGCCCATAATATCAAAACAAGCAACGCCAGCTTCTGCAACAACAACCTCAGCAGAGACAGGATCAGCAGGGAGGTGAGCTGTGTATGTGCTGCGAGCCCCACAGAGGCACATGACGCTGGCACGCAATAATGCGAAGCTCAAGCGGCAGCGGAGGTTGGCCATGACGTTGCTGTAGGGCTCGGCGGTCTTCTCAGCTAGCAGACTAGCAATTCTCTTGTAGAATGCAGTGGCGCATCTGCTCATGCCCCCACGGTGGTGGACAGGATGGCTGGGACGAAGGAGGCGTGTTCGATATTGCGCACCCGGTGCTCATATGCCCTCTTCTTCTCCCGCTCATGTTTGACATAGCAAGCGGCAATCGAGTTGGAGCGATTCGAGGACGCACGTGGGTTGAACACCCGAACACCAACAAAGGTGCGCTCGAATCGCCCACCCCAAATGCCACTTGCTGCCACATCTAGCCGGGCTTGGTCATCGGTGTTGGCAGACCGGTACCGTAGCTGTTCCCCTGTCAGTGGTTGAAGGTGGGGCTCCACAGCAACTTGATGGGTGACCTGCTTCAATGCCCTGGCGGTTAGGTCCCGGATCTCATTATGCCGGAGGGTTGGGAAGCCCCCCCCCCCCCCCCAGGGAACACGACAGGGCATGCGACACAGAGAATTCCTTCCCGCATTGACAGGATGTCGGAAGTCGGGGAGGTAGCCAGTTGTACCGCAGACACACAGCGTCTCGAAACTCTCCTTTCGTTAGGTTGAAGCGGTGACAGCGAAGAGGTCTGCAGGTGAAGCCAGCTGGAGGCTCCTTTTTCCGCTGCCAAATCCAGGCCTGAGGGTTCTCTGCATGTCCGCCGATACCGATGAGCGGAGGAGCAAAGCATCAGCTCATGAAATTTACTACTCCTCAGTACAGTGCGGAAGAAGGTGTGATTTTCCGTACGAGACAAATACGGAAGGTTGGCAGCACTGCACTGCACTGCCACTACCTTGCACTACAGTCACTGACACTGTACCGATACTACTACAAATCAGAAAGCGACAGTTGAATCTGTGGAGCAAGCTTCAACATCACTCGTGCTCTCACATGCAGCACGGGTGGTTTCCCGTCAGGGCGTCACTTCGCCATAATGAAGTGCGGGATATCACGGCGTCGCTCACGCCAACAACAACGTTGTTGGCCACCCGTTTCATGGCTGTCGAGCACCATTTCAGCATCTGCAGCCTTTGTCTGGAGAGCAACTTCACTACAGGACTTCGGCTTGACGTTTCTGCCATCGGTGTTTGGAGAGGTCCATTTTGACTGAATTTTTGAGCGCGCCTTTTCTGATGTCCGGGTCTTCAACCCTTTCGCTCCCTCAACTGCTCAAGTCGTTCCTCCTCTCTCGCCGCTTGCTACCAACGTCACGAGCGGTAAAAGCGAAGACGCTATGAGTAGAGGGTGAAGAAGATTGAGCACAGCAGCTTTGTTTCATTGGCCTCCCGCCGTGGACACTAACCACCGCCCGCGCTATTCCGCCAGTAGTTGTTAGTACTTACACCTCTCCACTCTATAGGAAACGTTCCGGGCTACGATCTTGGCCCTCTGACTCTGTTCGTCGTTGCTTGTGCGGTCGGTCAAGTGTAATGTTCAGCAACGGCCAGTGGTCAAACCAGGGAGTCGTAAAATACCACTCCCTGGTCAAACCCGCCGAACGGAGCAGAATCCGCGCGCTGCAAGTAGAATCTTTTTTATCTACCCTTCTGGCCTGGTCCTGTTATGCATGTTGTCTGTACTGCATGCACTCTGCATGTCTGAAGATGTCAAAAATACAAGCGGAGTCTGGCGCGAAGAATTTCAGTCAGGAGAAGTGCATGCAGAGCTAGAGGCCGGCGGAAACACCTTCAGCCAGGACTCGCACGGACCCGTAATTTAAATCGGGTTTATACACCTCCCTGTTCAGGACCTATACAATCATGTCATGTAAGTAGTTGTAAGTACATCTGCATGATCTGGTGCGATCGGATCCGCACCACAGTCACCACTGTCCGTCTGTTTGTCTGGTTTACCGGCGTACCCCGGCCTCGCCCTTTCGGGGATACAACTTTTACAATTGCTTGGAGCGTCGTCAATATGAAAACTGAGAAACCCTGAAACATCCTGTTGCGGAGCGGCATGTTATCGGGCTGTGACAGTTGAGCTAACACCATCGAGCTACAACTTGTACTTGTAGACTTGCTCGCCACACGACAACATTGAATTATCTCCCTTACTGCTATGTCAGTATGGAAACGAGTCGAACTACTAACTACCGTAGCGTAGACTACTATACTACGTGTGCGTCCTACCAAGAGTAGATAAACTGGGTTATGTACTCTTGGTCCTACAAACAGAACTCTTGTTCCTATCCAGCGCCAGCTTGCTTCACCAGAAGCCGATACCGTCCTGGTCCATCACACATCTTGGGGCTGAAAGATGAAGTGTTGTTGTTGTTGTTTGTCACGTTGTTGCGCGGTTTGTCGGTTCAAGCCAATCAAGGTTCAGGCCACTGGGAATACAATACACTGTATACAGGAGTAGAAAACTATAATACCGGCACTTTGTAATACCGGTACATGTATTTCTCCCTGGTTCCCTGAGCTATGGTCTACTGTTAACATGTTACCAATAGTACGTTACCCCTAAGGCTATAGGTATAGATTATAACAAGGGACCGAGTGTATAATTATAGAGATATACTAGTATACACCAGTATAAAAACCGAGGCGAAGCCGAGTTTTTTATAACTGGTGACATGTATAATTATAATAATTATGAGTACGAGGTCCCTTTGTTATATTAATAGTTATACCTCTCATTATTCACCGTGTGTGGCCTCCTAATGGCTTGTTCCTCGCCGACAACTACTGCTAATTTACTTTAGGGGGGATATGGAGATATATATGTATACACCACTAAGGGAGGGCATCCCAAAGACTGTGGGTGTATATGGAGTGAGGTATAATAATACAATCATGTACTAGTACCGGTATAATCAAGAGTTCATGAACTCTTGGTATAATGAGTAGGTCATTTTTTAATGACATACTAGTATAAATTAGAGTCAGGGACTCCCTGATTTAGTGATTAGAGTCTATCTTCTTTGGTATCACTAGTAGTAGTGGTACAAGTACAATACAAGCACTGTATACCCCTCGCTTCTGCCTACATTACAAAAATAATTTTTTAAAGTAGTTCTGGGTTGGCAGAAATTCAGGAGCATGCAGGCTAGGCTGCGTGTGTGTGTGTGTGTGTGTGTGTGTGTGTGTGTGTTCAGGGCCTCAGCTTTTATGGAGAAGCGAGTGCACTGTCACGTTGTGATGAAAATGGCTCAGGCACAGAAATGTAATTATGGCATCAAAAGTATCAACGCCTTTGGTTCACATGAGAATTATGCCATATATGCGCCATACGCATGACAAAACGTTTCCGAATCCAAAGAGAACAGGTCAGGTTGCCGTTTTCGGAGGCTCACACAGCACTGTCCATGTCCTGTCACTATTGTAGTGCATGCACTGTGTCTTGAAATGGAGTACGGTTACTACAATGTTGTATGATTCTATTCTTGGTGGTACGCGAGTGGCCCGGAATTGGCGGGAGGCAGCATGCTTGATGCACATGTCGACGTCGTTGAGATCAGGGAGTAGTACAATACTGTATTGTACTACTCCCTGGTTGAGATGAAAGATCTGCGCGTCTGCAGCAGAAAGCTGAGAAAAGATTTTTGTTTGTGCCAAGCATCAGTTGCATGCTCTACGATCGATCTTGTTTCTTTCGACGTTTTCTACAGTATCTTGGAAAATTGGCAGTCATGATGGCGGCGTCTCATGAGCAATAGTACGGAGTAGTTGTTTCCCAGTGTAGTTGCTCAGCATACTGAGATAGATCAGCACCACTCCACAGGCGCCTAGGCATCGAAACGAGTGTGTCATGGTACAGATTATGATGTAAACCGTACGATCAACAGAATAGGAAGATACAGTAGTACTATCTGAACCTGACGAGCTAGCTGGACGAGCACTTTAGTCTTACAAGAGTATTTCAAGTATCTTCCTCGAGTACTGCCGCCAGTGCAGTTGCTGCAGCCACCCATGAGCACTGCAGGTCCACAGTAAAGAATATCTCTCACGGCTTCCAATCTATAATACATGGCCACCACCATTTCCTAACTAGTACAAGTGTCTGAAAGAGGTGTTCTTCGTCTGGCCCGTGGGTGGTACAGTGGTGCAGTGTTGAATACTGGCACGTACTACTGCGGCCAGAAGAATCCACAAGTGCTCAATAACGAATCTTATCCGCACCCGAGTAGGGCCAGCCATAGTAGCAGCATGCCGGAGATTGTCCCCTGTAGCAGTGTAGAAGAGGAGAGCTCGAGCCCGATTGCCGAGCCAGCAACGATCATCGGAGGAAGGAAGCAATCCACCTCTTCGAAACCATGCAGTACGAGCTCGAACGTATCGTGGCCGGGGCCAGAACCTCAGAGTCATAGTCATACGCATGCCAATGTAGCGGCATCTGAGGTCGACAACAGTGTGAATGACCCTGTTTCTTTCAGCAGTCAATCGTCAGATAAGACTCAGTGCCACAATCAACCTGCGCCGATCAACTCGACGGACCGTTGGAACAATCGTGGCCAGTCGCTGCGCAAGAAATTAAGCCGCCATTTATCTCGTACACCGAGTAGTGAAGCAGAGCCTTATCCTACGCTAGGTTCAGAACCTAACACAGTTGTCAACGACTCTGCTGGTGCAGGCGCAAATCACTCGACGTATGTAGTGGCAGACAGCAGTACCGTCCAGCCCAAGCGCCGCTTCCTCACTCGGAGCTTTTCAGCTCACGGACATACCAGTAGCTTGTCCTCGCGCAAGAAACAAGGCCTCCATTTATCTCGCCCACAGAGCACTGAAGAAGAGCCCTGTCTGTCTCCAGGTCCAGAAACTAACGGAGAGATTCCCCCAGGTCCCGGAGCAGGGCATTCACAGTCTGCGGTGCGTACAGAAGACAGCAGTCCCGTCCAGCCCAAGTCCCAGATCGTCGCTCGTCGCTCTTCAAGTCACGGACATAGTTGGTCATCACGCTCTCTATCTCGGCCGTTCAGCTTCAAGTCCTCATCGCCGCGCTCTTCTCAAAAGCGTTCGACTTCGAGGCAGTCGAGTGAGGATCCATCCGATTCTGCCGGCACTGCCGTTCACAAACAGGCAAGTAGAACACGTTCTAGTCCTACACCTCAGACGGCCAGTGACAGCAGCGTCATGATCGCGAAAGGCCCACGTGGAACAGTAGACGTCATGCCACCAGAGCTGCTTGGACGACTCGAAGGCCACAAATCAGGACTGCTACAGTCCAGTCCCATCAAATCGCGGACAATAGGCAGCGGCGGAGTGGACCAGTTCCACACTTTGCAGAAAATCAAGAAAGGCAAGTCGGATGAAGATCTGAGCAGTAGCCACAAGAAAGCCATGTCCGGCAGCGGCAGCAATGGGTGTCCTGATTCAAACGCCACAAACAATGTTTCCAGTCCCAGTCCGGCAACGAAGGCTAGGTTCCGTCGCCGTGCGTCCACCAACATGGCGAAAAAGTCTGCGATCAGCTTGGAAATTTCTAATCCCATGCCAGGTACATTTCGTAAAGTTGCCGGAGTACGTGAAGACAGAACTGACGGAGCCGGTGGCGCTGGCAGTGGCGAGCGGTCGCAAACTGTGGAGATCGACCTTGGCAAGGATAAAAGTCAGGTAGGATTTGAATACGACTTGCGTAAATGGCCAACGTTGGACGTGCAAGAAGTGCGAGTGATGGGAATCACACCTGGTGGCGTTGTCGAAACTCAACACCTGCTGGAGATCGGTGACACTATCAGCAAAGTAAACGGTGTTAGTATTTCTAAAATCGGCAATAGGGACGAGCTGCAGTTTCTGATGAGCTCGGAGAGCACTCTAATACTGACTGTGTCACGACGGTCACCTAGTGACACGGAGCGACAGTCCGCAGTTGGCAATCCTCCGCGTCCTGCTACAGCAGATGGGTTCTTCACTACACCTGAACCACCAGGAGGAGCAAGGAGTGGACAGTCGCAGCTATCTGGTGCTAGCCCCGACCCACTGCAGATGAATACAGTAGCACAATTTGTTCCTTGCGACATCAATCCAGAGGACATGGAGTGCGAATACGACGCTATCGAGCTGTATCCAGAAAAGAAAGATCCGAAAAAAGCGGCACAGGCCACGGAAAGCACAGCAAGTCCAGTGACTGATGACGACGCTTGGATGCAAGAAAGTGGTCGCCGTGAGAGTCTGAGCTTGGTGGAGTGCATGGAGAATGTTGTAGATGTCCTGCTGAGCAAGGATTTGACTGGTCAGGAGCGACGGCAGCGTTTAACCGAGCACCTCGGCATGGATGTCAATCTGCCGTCGCTCGAGGAAGAACCCAAAGGCATGGAGGAACCAACAGTTCGCACGCAGGCCAATGTGCCGCAACACTACAATGCAACTACAGAAAGCATCGCTAGTAGCCGCTCAGCTGACTGCGACAATGGCCACGTTGAAGAAATAACAGGAGCAAGAGCTGGCAGTGATGAGAGCTCGGCAAGTGTTCCACCGCTCATGTACACTTCTGACAATAATGAGGCGAGAGGTGATGACGGCGATGATGGGGAAGATGAACATGTGAATAGAGGTGACCGTGTTGGCAACGCAGGCAGTGACTCTAGTGATGACCGCGATGACGACGACGCAGCAGCAGACACGGGTGGCAAGCCAGCGATGGGGAACTTAGATGTTGTGTCGTCCGATTCAGTGCGGCCCCGTCTCAATAGTCTTCGTTCCCTATCCGGCGTGCTCCATGTCACTATGCACGGTGGAAGTGACTTCATCCCGTCCTCCTCATTACGCTGTGTTGCTAGCACAGATACACACTTGAAGCAGGACACACGTCGCGCCACAGTGTCTTCCGACGGCAGCATCGACTGGGAGGAGAGTTTTGAGCTGGAGATCGACGATACGCGCTCATTGGTCGTTTCCTGCTTTGCTTCGACCGGTACGAGCAGAGATTCACTAACCGGGCGTGCTACAGTCCATTTGGAGGCCCTGTTCCGTGTCGCTGGTGAGCGCAATTTGCAACTCGACCTGGCACCGAAAGGCTCCGTTCGACTGGATCTGGAGTTCAGTGAGCGCTCACGACTCCTGAAGCGCTTCCCGTCAGACGACCAGTACTTTGGTGTGTTTGGCATTGACCTTCAGGAACTGGTGTCCCGCGAGCGCCGTGCTATTCCTATCATTGCTGAGAAATGCATGGAAGAGATCAATGCACGTGGATTGTCCCAGATCAGTCTCTACCGAGTAGCAGGTTCATTCAAGGAGAAAGAGGCACTGCGTAACGGCTTCGAAACCGACAGCAGCATCGTCCAGCTATCGGAGGACGACGTTCCGGATGTCACCATTATTGCCGCTCTACTGAAGGATTACTTGCGAGAACTGCCGGAGCCACTACTGACCAACATGTTTTGTGTTGATTTAGTGCGAGCCGCTCGTCGCACTGCCAGCGATGGCGTGCGCCAGCAGCGCATATTTGATATCCTGCAAGCACTGCCGGCTGCAAACCTCGACCTTGCACGCATGCTGTTCCGGCACTTCCACAGGCTGCTCCAGCAGTCGGCGAGCAACAAGTTGGGAGTGCACAGCCTGTCTGTATGCCTGGGCCCCATCCTCCTGTGTCCGTCGCCCCATGCCAGAGGTACGGCCCAAGAGAGTGTGGACTTTGACGGCATGTCCGGTGTCATGGAAGCCATGCTGGACTTTGGATGGCCGGACACTGCCTACACCAATGAGGAGACCATGTTCTAGATTCCCTTGGAGTATTGCTCATGCTGTTGGTGCCGACTGCGTTTATACCGCAAGTACATGACATGACGTGAGTACTCCTTGTACTTTAATTATAGTGACTGAGTGCAATAGGACGAACGTACATTGTATTCGCTCCTTGATTGCTTGTTTGCTCTTGTAGTACATGTATGTCTTTTGCACGGTCACGCACACTACTTGTGCTTAGGCATAATTCACCAGGTAGGATGATGACCTAGGCTGCATAAATTCTAGAGTTGATTGAGATGCGCAAACTATGTGTACTTTTGCTCTCTTTATTTCTTTTTTATAAACTTGTTTTCCTGTGCCGGAATTTTTAAACTTTTTATTTTCAATTTCAGCTCCAATGCCAATGGGCATGCTGCTTGAGTGCACAAGGTAGCATGTTTCAGTATTCTGTGATATTTTTTATCTCCCATCCGTGTTCGGCTTAACAGGCGTACCTCATGTGCACCGCTCGCTTTACTTCCCTTGCCTGGCACTAGTAATTCGTTTTTAAAAGAAGTGTCTGCGTTATTCTAGGGTCTCCATTACCGCATTGTACCACTTGTTTGGACCAAGCTTGTCGCTCGAATTGATGTTTCTGCTTGTAATCAACTTAGTTTTGTTCTTGCTGCGATAATGAGGCAGCACACACACCATCACCACTGTCTGCTCAGTTTCTGTATATGAGTAGAGACTAGACTAGAGATAGGGGCATACTGCAGTATCAGTCTATTTTAGAATTTCTTTTATTGTGGCTTTCACTCCACTGCCTTTCATCATGGCAAGAAGCAATTTTTTTCTGCTAATACACACAATGGTGCTATGCCTGTGTACGTGCGTGGGGGTGTGTATGGGTGTGCGTGGGTGTGCGTGTTTGTGTATGGGTGTGTATGGGTGTGTATGGGTGTGCGTGTTTGTGTATGGGTGTGTATGGGCGTGTGTGTATGGCCCTGGGTATGTGTGTGGGTGGGTGCGCGCGCGCGTACGTACGTGTGGGATTCGCTGGCCAGAAAAGAACCACTTCAAATAGCTGTATGCAGTATGGTGTAGACCAGGCTGAATAGTGGCGGTCGATTCTTCAGCCTTTCAAGCTGTTGAATGGTGCAATGCCAACACAAGTTGCTATGGCTTCTGCTGTAGCATCGCTATCATCGCCTCTGGCGATGGGCGTCAAAAGGTGTGGGTATGTGCGTGTGTATGTATTTAGGCCAGATGACTGCTGAGATCTCGGCGTGCTTGGCAAAAGCTTCCCGAGCATTTGGCACATTGCCCTCTTCTGTCTTTTCTAATCGCTAACCCTAACCGTAACCACTGCCGTGGTATACGTCCGAGACGAAGATGCACGTGTATTTGGCCGTCGTCTTGTCGACACTGTTGTATAGTTGTGAGACATGGACAATTAAGGTTGTGGATGTTCGTCGGCTTGCAGCCTTTCACCGCCGCTGTGTTCGCTTCCTGCTGGATATTCTCAGCGCAACACAATGGCAGGAGCACATCTCCAACACCACTCTCCTCGAACAAGCCAAGTTGCAGCCAATTGAGGAGACACTGAAAACTTGTCTATTCAGCTGGTTAGGCCATGTTGCTCGAATGGATGACTCTCGTATGCCAGAGTGTGTCCTCTTCAGCGATCTGGAAAAGACTCGGCCGTGTCAGGGCCCCCCGGAAGCAGCGGCGGGACAATGTTGTGTCCAACATGAAGGACCACCAGATCGTGGACTGGTCCAACCTCGCCCAGGATAGCAGAGAGTGGAGAGAAGTGTGCAGCATCATTCCTCCTACCGAGCCTGTCACCGTAGACTTCATTTGCAGCTGTGGAAAGAGTTATCGCCTCCGTCAGGCCTTGACTCGCCGCGCCCGATTTCTGCTCGTGACTTGAGCACTGTAATATCTCCGGATGGGCATATTGCATTGTATTGCGTGTGTGTTTACATTATTATGTGTGTGTGTGCGCACGCACGCATGTGTATATGTGCGCACGCACGCGTGTATGTGCGCACGTACGCGTGCGTATATATATGTGTGTGTGTGTGTGTGTGCGTGTGTGTGTGTGTCACTGTCACTGTGTGTGCATGTGTGTGCGTATCCAGTAAACAGCGTTGGCGGAGGATGCTTGATCCTGCCCGGTTTTATGTCCAACCTGGTGCGGGGACCACGTCTCCTGGATGGACGACTACTAGGTAGCAATGCATCAGCTACTTGGTGGGTCACAGCAGCTACATGTAGGTACACTATTATATTAGTGTGTGTGTGTGGGGGGGGGGGGGGGGGGTGTCACTACCGTATTTCCTCGATTAATAGACCCGGTCTTTTGTTTTTTGAAGAGGGTTGGACCCACGGTCTCTTATTTGGGCATGGTCCATTATTTGAGCAGGGTCCACTATATTTTCATCGGTACATCGCTGGAAATGGTGGCGATGTGCCAGCGATGTGCCGATGAAAATATAGTGGACCGTGCTCAAATAATGAAATACAGCACTAGCCACTACAAAAATTGTAGTTGCGCAACCTAAAATCGCGTCCTTTTTGATCCACCACGTGCTTTCTTAGTGCGCATGCGCAAAGCGATGAACTCAAATAAGAGACCGGGTCTCTTATTCGGGCATGGTCTACTATTTTTCCGTGAGGCCTCTAGGAGGGTCTACTATTTGAGCATGGTCTATTATTCGAGCATGGTCCATTAATCGAGGAAATACGGTATGTCACTACCTAGCATTTTCGGTCTTTGACCACTTTGGCGGTGGGTCTGATCTACTCACCTCCCACCGCTTTAGGAACTGCATTTATATACTGTAGAACGGGTAATTTTAGCGACTATTTTCCCATTGTCAACCGGTTAGCGACGTTTTATTTTAGCGATTTTCAGCGATTTTACTCACGGATTACCAGTGTACTACTATGTCTCAACAGATTAGTGACTTGAAACTTTAGCGAAAATGAGTCGATCGCTAAATTCGCTAGGGTTTTTACGTCACTAAAATTACCCGTTCTACGGTGTGCCTTGATCCTTGAGGATGGTGGCATACGGATGTGGACAACTTGGTCTAACCGAGTCTCTACGCAAAGCACGTGTTTTTTAGTATGAGAAACAGGCCCAGACAGATTCTGCTCCGGTCGCTTCGATATTTTGACGCAAAATGTTGCTGCGAAATCTTCGATATTTTGCCGAGCCTGGCACAAGAAACTCGATATTTTGCTCCATTTTGCTCCGGAAAACCGTGTATCATGTCCACTTCCCGTACAATCCCGTACAACGTTTCATAAAATCGCAGGGTCTGTTTCTCAACACGGGTTTCCACGCACGTGTCCCTGAATTCTTCCAAAATCATGTCGATCCACAGTGAATCCCAGTGATATTTCGGTGACATGATCTCGTCTTGGGCAGTGTATCCTGCTGAACGGGTAAGAAACAAAGAAATCCAAGTATCAGGCATCGATTTTACCAACATCTCGATATTTTGCTCCGATTTTGCCGGCAATTTCCGCTCTTTTAACTCTTCGATATTTTGCCGAAAGAATTGCCGGCAGGATCTGTCTGGGCCTAGTGAGAAAGCGGAAAGCTCTACTCGGTGACGGGCATTCTGTGCTACAGGTAATGACTGTTGCATTCGCGTTCTGATGTTTAATAGAGGAACGCCAGGAGTCGTACAAATGACCAACCTTGAGAACAGCCTTTGCACCCGGGCAGCTTGCACTATTGGCAAAGGCAGGTCACCGTCATGTTTCCAAATGCACTCAGTGGTCACTTGTGTAGCAAGAAGGACCCATGAGTGTGTGTGATCTCCGGTAGCCTAATCGGTAGGGCACTGTCCTGCAAAGACAGGGATGCTAGGTTCGTATCCCGCTCGTGGATCTTTCTTTTGTCACACACATGGTCGTTTCAGACAAAAAAAAGGCCATAACGATTATATTGGAATTCAGAGGTCAGGGATGAATTTATCCTGTATCGCAACGCAGTTTGCGATGCAAAATCTATCTACTGCTACTCAAAAGTCACCTTGACTCGCAGAAAAGTGCGATACATACAGGCTACTATCCATGCCTAGCCTGTGCTGTCAAGTAACATGCATACAGTGCAGTGTATGTGGTGCAGGTACTCTCAATCTGGGTACACATGTATGCTTCAGTCGTTTTTTCTTCAAATGGGCTTTCAGGCATCACTCTCAAGAAGGATAATGTGGTAAACACCCAACCTTCAAAGAAAAATGCTAATCAAAATCAAAGACTGCTACACAATTGTGATTTTGTATAGCAGAAACTGCTACGCAAAAATATGACAGAAAATTCCTCCCTGGAGGTGGTTGGAGGTGAGACGGTTACAAACTTACAATGCTCATGCGTTTCGGTGTGGGGAAGAATTCAGGCTAAAGAAAAAGTGGTCACTTTGGTGAGGTGGTTGGAGGAAGAGGTTCTAATGTCACGGTAAGTGTGTTTGTGCAATGTTTCCACGGTAACACCACAATGCACCCCTTCCCTTACACACTGGGTAGACATGTGGAGTTTGTACACATGCACTGTACATGATGTCATCGGCGACGTCGGATTTTCGGGTACTATTCTGTACCCGTCTACCCGAGGTCCTCACGGGTAGCACGGGTACCCGACTACCCGTGCACACCACTAATTGCAGGCTTCAGTCGCTTTGGTTCATGGATGATAGCACATCATAGTTAAACAATAGTGTGCACGAGTCTTGCACATTCAGACAAGAGATGAAGAAGCTGGAAATCGGTACCCAACATCTGTGAGGGTTCAGGCGCCCGTATTTCCGCAATATGTCTTATAGCGTACCAGTGGATCACACTGGTAGCTCAGCAGCAGTGTGTCAATGGGCAAACAACACATAACGCTATGCACACAATCATCGGATACTAGCCTGCTGATAATTCTACAGGCACTGTGCACTACATTCTATAGTAAATAGTTGCAAAACTGCAACTCCTTACACCAGTGTTGCTCTGGCACTCTGCAGCTTCGGTTTGAACTTACAGGCTAAGATGAAAAAGACGAAGAACGACACTGATGCCAGGCTGGCAAATGTGGTGAAGTATAACTGGAGCCTGTTGAATTTCTGCCCATAGTCTCCCCACCTACCAGTCATGGATGACGTCTGCGACAACATGACCCTGGCGATTCCACGGCCCAAGCCGATGAGTGCAATTAACGCACCCATGTAGGTGTTGCGCAGTCGGTTTGATGACTGAGTAAAAGTAAACTCCATAACTGCAGGATACAGACACAGAGATAAGCCAAACAGGTCTGTAAGCGGTACTAGTAGCCCTGAGAAAGAGAAGAAAGACGTGTGCGACCATAATCGTCGGGAACTGAACCCGCAACCTCTCGATTGCAATGGTATGCACACACACACGCACACGCACACACACACACACACACACACACACACACACACACACACACACACACACACACACACACACACACACACACACACACACACACACACACACTGTACTAGTACCGTAAAATCCCGCCAGAACGCCCCTTCTCTCTCTCCCATGCGCCCCTCCGTGACTTCTTGTCAGGGAAGTGATTGATCGTATCCTCGTATGACTCTGTGATGCCATACTGTACTGCAGACGAGTGCTTGACCCGGTTGGAAATGTACGCAACGATTCCCACCCTCTTGACCAGGGATCGCACAAACCCTGAGTTTTTGATGGGTCTGTACTACTCCTGGCTCTTGACCTTTGGTCGGTGTACGAGATGCACGAACAGTTTTCGTAGGTTGAGTACTTTTTCATGTAGTACTGAATTCGGTAAGTAGGACTTGCCCCTCCCCATCTGGACGGACCTACTCGAATGGTGGTGGAGGTAGAGGCGCTCTGGCGCGATTTTACGGTACTTGTACTTGCTCACTGCCAAAACTAGTCACGTGGGTCTCCCCGGGAGAGGGGAGAGAGACTCAAAAGGAATCTTGGAAAGAATACTCAATTGGCTATTGAACCGCTCAACGCCCGACACCCCCTGAAATCCCCAAACTAGGGTGGACTTGAAATGATCCCACATATGGGCTCACCACACCTCAGTAAGTGGGTGAGGACAAGGTGCATCAGGGTATCTGTCCCGGGATCCAACTGCAGTTACTCCTGCCCCCAGTGAAGGTAATGCTTGGTACTAGTGTGCCGGGGTGGCTAAATCAGAGTGGATCCGAAACAAGCTTCACTAGCACCATTGATCACACAAGAGTTGATCTAGCCAGAAGCATTCCATGGTTAACAGGTATGTATACTTCAATTAGAAAGTAGTACTGTAGTATAATTATGAACCCTGAAACCAACAAAGGTGGTAGCCTGGTAGGTACAACAATACACCTTCAAGCAGCCGAGCCCGTTGGCAACAGACCCAACACTATCTGGCATAAGTGTACCCACCAACCAAACTAGCTGACACACACACACACACACCTTCCTTCTTCTACTGCCATGACTGGCTATGTGGCCCCATAAGGGGCAGACCAGGAGACGTGTTGTACACAGGGCATGGAACGCCAGACTCAGCGCGCGGGCTGCGCGAACAGCATTGCATTTGTGCCTCGCAATATCCTGTGGCCGACGAAAACTGCACGCACAAGTGCCACAGAAGAGGGGCTTCGCCACAGGCTCCATGCGGGACTGGACAATAGCGTCGACAGCGTCACGGCAGGTGACCCGCCATCCCTGTCGATCTTGGACGATGTCACCAAGCTGCTCCAGAGGAACGCCAACAGCCATGTCGGCGGACTCTGACTTTATCCGCGATCTCCTCCATATTGCCCCACATCTTGCGCACCTGGAGAGAGGAGATGTGCTCCTCTATCTGCCGGCCATGATTGACCTTCAGGATGGAACGTACGCACTGCAGATGAAAGGACTCCAGGCGACGGACATCACGCTGCCCAACGGTCCAACTCTCAGAGCCATAAAGAAGGACGGCCAGGACAGTCGCTCCATAGACAATGCGCTTAATGGCGATGCTAAAGTCATCAGTCTCATCACTGTCGAAAACAGACTCCCACAGCGTACAGAACGCACCCGATGCAGCAGCAACTCGCCGAGACACATCAAACGAGCTCCGGGCGTCTGGTGTAACATGGCAACCGAGATAGCGAAAGGCCTCAACGTGGTCAACAACACCATCCAAAGGGGTCTGGTCGGCATCCACAATACCATCCCCAGCCGCCATGAATTTGGTCTAGGACATATTGACACTAAGGCCAAACGCACCAGCTACATCCCTAAACGAGGATCATGTAGAGCCCTCTCAGCACCAGCATGCGTAACTGCGAGCAGGGCCGAATCATCTGCAAACTGACACTCCGTCAGCCGAATCCTGCGATACTCTGCCAATCTGGTGTTGAAAAGCCGCTCTCTCCGAAACTGGACGAGTGGGATCCCCAGCTCACCATCATCAGCAATCACGCCACACCATCTCTCAAAGACCGCACACATGTAAAGGTTAAATAAAACTGGGGCCATAGTGCAACCCTGCCGCAAGCCGTTCTCAACCCGAATAGGCGCAAGCAGGTCTCAACCCACACAGATACTGGCAGCCATGTCGTTATGGAAGGAACTGATGATAGTGATCAGATTTCCGGGGACGCCAAGTCTAGCCAACACTCTCCACATAGCACTCCGCGGAAGAGAGTCGTACGCCTTCCTCAGGTCAATGAATACAGCGAAACCTTTCGTGGCATGTTCGTGCAGCTTTTCCAGGATTTGCCGCACAGCAAACACCATATCTGAACAACCACGGCCCCTGCGGAAACCACGCTGCGAGTCAGGCAGGCACCTTTCTCCGAGAACCTACACACACACACACACACACACACACACACACATACACACACACAACACACACACACACACACACACACACACACACACACACACGGGTACAGCAGTAACTCACCAGAGAGGTAAACAAGACAGAATGAAAGAGAGTAGAGCAGATACTGTGGCAGTTGCCACGCCATGCTGAGCCCGGACACGTGTAGCACAAACTTGTGATGTTGTGTGACGCACATCGACCAGCCATCCACCGGGTATGACTGGCGACGGATTTCCACCAGCACAGCCACCAGACAGCAAGCTATTGCGATAAGCATGCCAAGACCGATGCGTCGGAGTAGTGTCCAGCGGCAACAGATCCCACCCAGGGTCTGCCACATGCGATAGACCACCTTGTGCAGGAACGGAATTGCAATCAACAGCATCACGGGTGTTACATACGTCAGAGTGCCTGGAGGTGTGCCAGTCGTGTTGCAGTCCAAGGAAGCAGTTAGCTGCTTCATTCGCTGACCTTGATCCACAAATGCAGATAGAAGCTGCACAAGGACACAGTACAAGAAAAGAAAAGAAAAAAACAAGATAATATTAAATTAACATTACGGTCAGTCATGCCCCAGGTTGCTATCCAATATCAACACCAGCTTCCATCTCTTTTTCTCTTTCTTTTTTTCCTATACCATATTAGCAAAACCCTGAATTCTAGCTACTCAGCCAAAATCCAGGACAAGGCTAAAGTGACATGTGCAGATCTAATCAGCACACCTACCCAAATTATTGTGAAACGCCTGGATATTTGTTTTCTTCACTACCATACGTCGAGACCCAACAGGATGATGGTCGGAGCGGACCCAATAGATCTGCTGCCACAGAATTATTTTCTTAAATCAAGCCTGGGTTGACTGACTAGTTATTTTCAGGTCTCAGTTGCATGTGTCGTCTTTTGTTGGACTGCCCATTCCACCAAATGAAGTTCAACGGTTACGCCAACTTGAAGACTAGGGTAGGAGCAGTGTGAGATTGATGTGGATCAGAGGAGCTAGGCGGGAGAAGTCGCATTCATGCATGGTTTTTTTCAAACCCTGAAATTTAACTCGTTACACGTAATTGTCTGAACTGTATTCAAACACCAGTACCAGGTCAATGAATCCCGCTGGAACGCAGCAAGCAATCAGGATTGGCAAGATGTTGAACAAACGGGCACCTTCAGTCATCGCGTCAGCAACATCAGCCTCCATGGCAGGGCCAGCGTTGATGCTATACTTTGTACGAGTGCACTGATCAAAGCTATCCACTAGAGGGACATGCTCGTTAAATGGTGGTTTGGTTCGGGATGCATCACGTTGCATTCTTGCCGTTGCTCGGCAAGGTAACTTTAACCGAATAGCACGGGCAAATGAGCGCAACTGCACTGGGACGGGCCGGTCCACAGCCAGCCTTTCCCTGAAGAACATAAGAATGAGGTATTCCCATGCATACAGCACTGTACATAGCGACAGCATCATGCTGTAGCTCACACTGTCAACCGCAACTGTCAACGTGAACGTTGAAATGATGGAAGCTGCTGCATACCACCAGAGGAACAGGGGAAAGAACGCTGATGCCTCCATTGGCCCCCGACCTTTCTTGCGGTACTGCTCCACACCCAACACAAGCAGAACACCATTTCCAGCTGCTCTCCCGACACATCCGAACAGCAAAGCGATGCATACGAAGGCTTCCACCCACGCAGGCGCATCACCAGCCCGCACTGCCCCAGAACGCACAGTAAATGATGCACACATCATGAGGAAAGCAGACACAAGTCGACAAATGATACCAAACTGGACCACCCGAAGACTTCCAAACCATCGATCAGCTACCACTCCAGCTACGAATGACCCAAGGGCACTAACAATCCGCAGGGTATGTATCGCTCCTTCAGTTACTTCCACGTGTCCAAGGCGCAGTTCGACATGAAGCATTACCCAGAGATTGTTCTCAAAGCCGGTAAACGCAATGGTGTCGAGAACAACCAGAATCAACAGTAGAACGACGGGTGAAAAACTCTGTCGAACAGTCGACACGGCAGACGACCAGCCGATGGAGCAGCGGTCGACAAGTCTCCGAACCATCGCGCCCTGAGCTAATGCCGGCGCTCCAGAATGCTGCAACATATCCATATCTCGAGCATTGTCCGATTCTTCATCGCATTCGGCTATCGTATTCGTCTTCGCGTAGCGTTGAATTGAGGCAAAGGTGCAAGTATCTCGTCTGCCACCCATGACCAATCGCCTCAGAACATCACTAATACGTTAGTAATAACTAAGGAAGATGCTACCGCTGGCCGTGCTAGGTTAGGCGTGTCCTTCCAAGTGGTTGCACCAACAACAACACACACCAAGAGCAAAAAAGCTAGAAAGCAATAATCGATCAACTACCAGCGACATACACATGATGATGTGCAGGGAGAGCCATCCTTTTGACGAGGTCTGTGAAGTCGGCCGGTAAAAGGTGTGAGAAACTGATTCGGACCAGCAGCTTGCTTGTCTGAAGGCCATGGCGTATACTAACGTACATGTATGCGTCGGTTCGCCCTCAACGGCTCAAGCCAAGGACCTTGCCTACGCTTGCGGACGATTGGCACTGACTCCGTGTGTATGGTCGGAGGCACAGCTTGTCTCCAGGCGGGCCCGGGCTGGGTGAAGATCAACGAAACGTAAAGGTGAACCGTGACGGCGTGAGGAGTCTGAAGACCATCATGATTGTCATTTTGTAGTCAACTACTACTAGTGCTAGTAGTGGCATTGTTTCCGATCCGATGGAGATCTATCGTGATCTACAGTACAGACTCAGTGGCGTTGGTAGATCTACGACTCGTAGATCGTAGATCTACTGCGCCGGTAGATCTGCATACTAGTAATAGTATGCACTCTTGTGACAAGATCGTCCTTTCAAGGTTTGCTCGCTCACACCATCACTCATCAGCGACAGTGTCGTCCCGAAATCAGGTAGATGATCTCTTCGACGAGACATGCCTTGATGTAATTTTCGTCATGCCTCCCCTTGCAGTACTCTCTTTGCTTCTCTCCTTATTATTCAGTTCGCCGTGGTTGGCTACCACCCGACTTCTCATATATATTGGCAGTCTTCTGACGAGCCAGGAGATGTTGAATTAATAATAATAATTATTATTATTATATGGCCAGTGGCCACCTGAAACACTATGAGCGAGGGAATAGTCACCCGCCTTTTACTGCTCCCTGCAGTATGAACCAAGACAAGACACAAGCTAAGCAAACTACAGTCTACAGACTGAAGCTAGCATTCCAATCGGACAGTAGTGTCCAGTGTCCAGTCACAGTGGTAGGGAAGCAAATAGTGGTAAAGCCTCTTCTTGTACGGGCTAAATGAATTGCACATAATTTATCATCAAGAAGCAAATAGTACGACTTGAGAGAATGCAGGGGAGAGGGAGTGGGAGGGACTGCCTTGCGGTCTCCCGCTTGCTTCTCTTGTCTTCTCCCGGAGTTCTCCGCCCCCCCCCCCCCCCCCCCCCCCCACCTTCCCTCCTCTCCCGCCACACACAAGTGCACACATAGCCACCCAGTACATGTACATCGCAGAAGGTTACCTAGACTACCATGTGCTGTCATAGTCTGCATTGTACAACTACAATACGTATCTAATATTGACTGAGTACGATCCGGGTACGAGGTCAATATAGGAAATAAAAGCCGAGTAAAAGACCGAGGCTTCGCCTCGGTCTTTTACTCGGCTTTTATTTCCTATACTGACCAAGTACGAAGTCAATACAGTCGTCCCTCTCTAATCCGGCACTTGTTTATCCGGAACCCTTGCCAACCGGCGCACTTTCTGACGAAACAGATTTTTTTCGTTCGATTCCTACATCTTTTAATCCGGCACTTGAATTCCGCCTCCGGCACTGGACCGGCAGTGACTTTTTGAAACGAATCCACGTACATTTAGTTTGATTTCATAATCCGGCGGTCTGGTCAGTGCCACTTCAGTCAGTTCAGAGTTCAGTTCAGTTGACTGGAGTTGCGGTGCCACAATCACTGCTGCAGACCTGACTGCTATATTTTCACAATTCGCTGACAGCAAGGAGTAGTGTGCTGCCAATTTTCAGGTGTGTGTGTTAGGCCTTGACAGATTATGCTAATATTTTCGTGAAATTATGCTTTTCGCATTGCTGAAAAAATTGCAGAATTATGCTATTTTTATGCTAAAAGTTATCATATTATGCCGCATTATGCTCAAATATGCTGCTAATGATTGTACATGTATATGATGGTTCTGTGCAAAATAACAGGTGAATTGTTTTGTAGAGGGCGTTGTACTGTAGTAGCAACAGGTCAACGCACTGTCCGACCTAGCTACGACCGTCACCCTGGTCACTGATTGTAGTGGACTGGACATGTTCTCAAGGGAGTCGTAAACCTACGACTTCCTGGTGCATCTACTTGTACTTGTACTTGTACTAGTACAACCAAGAGTACATGTACTCATGGTTTTTTTTTTTTTTTTTTCACTCTTTGAGCCTCTTGTACGGGCAAAATAACACATTTTGTGAAGAATCAACACATAAAACGAATCATCAGATACAGTATTTACAGAATCTGTCACTCAGTAGGATCACTGCACTGTGCAGGTTCACTGGATGCGTGCCTCCGCCGCCACTAGCACAGCAGGGGACTCAGGCACAGCAGGAACAAACATGCTCCTTGAGCCACGCAGGCACATAGCACCACAACGCACCAGGGCAAACCCAAGGCGGCTGCGCAGCAAGGAGATAATCTGCCCGTATGGCTCCTTACTCTTCTCAGCCAGGAGAGAGGCGATCCGCGTGAAAAGAGCATTGGCATGCTTGCCATAGCCACCAGAGGCAGAAAGCACAACGGGCACGAAGGAGGCATGCTCAACTTCACGTACTCGCTCCTCGTACTTCCGGCGCTTTTCCTGTTCATGGCGTCTGTAGCTAGCAGCGAGGGAGGTGGCACGATTCGAAGACGCAAAAGGGTTGAACACCCGTACATCAATAAAGATGCGCTCGAATCGGCCACCCCACACACCACTAGCCGCAACGTCCAGCCGAGCTTGCTCCTCCGTGACAGCTGTGCGATGGCGGAAGGCCTCTCCGGTGACGGGCTGGAGGTGGGGTTCCACTGTCACGTTGTGAGCGACCTGCCTTAGAGCTCTGGCGGTGATGTCCCTCACCTCGTTATGTCGCAGCGTCGGGAAGCCACCAAACGGGCACGACAGGGCGTGACTCACACTCAGCGGCTTACTGCACACGCAGAGGCTTGGGAGCCGAGGAGGTGTCCAGCCGTACCGGAGGCACAGGCCATCCCGGAAATCTCCCTTGCTGAGTGTGAAACCATGGCGGCTGAGGGGGCGGCAGGTCAGCCAGCTGGATGCACCCTTTTCTGAGGCCAGGTCGAGAACAGGGGCCAGCTCCCGGTTATCCGAGCGAAGAGCGTCAGCCATAGACTTGAACACGCTCCGCTTCTCGGCCCGAACAGTCGCCTTGACCGTCCGGAGCTGAGTCAGAGAGTCGCCAAGAGACGACTCCTGCTCCAGCAACAACCAAGAGTACATAATTGAAGATTCCGCAAGGACTGCTTGCAGTCTGATGTGGAATCTGAGTTACACGAGGAGTGGAGGCAGAGAATGTGACAGTGTGTTCCTGGTTGCAGTGCATGTGCCGGGTGCCAGCAACACGACCGCAGATTACCTCTGTGTTTGGCCTAATTCGCTCCTAAAACCATAGCAATTCAAAGAAAATTTTCAAACTCCGCCACCATATTACTCCCGAACTCCAGACCTTCTTTGGCCTTTTTCGGAGCTCTTGACTTACATGTATGTGACAGTGTGGGAGGGCATAAGTCTATTCACACACATCACTGACAACTGGGAGGGAACACACTGTCACATTCTCTTCCTCCACTCCTCGTGTAACTCAGATTCCACATCAGACTGCAAGCAGTCCTTGCGGAATCTTCAATTACACTTCGGAGCTCCGGCTTCGAATGTGACAGTGTGATGTTCAAAGTGATATACCCAGAGCACAAGCCTGATGGAACCCAGCCTGCGTTGGCCATTAGGTACAACAGACAACAAGTCTACAAGACAGTGCTATATTTATATACTAGTAACTACACAGGACCCTAATGGAAAACAGAACGGGTCATACCAGGAATGGTCCAAACTTGCATAAAGACCAAAGCAGAGGAAAGCACGACAACTGAGCCAAAGTTGTCCGCAGAGCAAATATTGCACGAAAGTGAGCCAGAGAGAGAGCTAGAGTGAACAGAGTCATGATTGACGAGAGTCATGATGAGAGGTTATCTCATTGCCAGACGAGAGGACAGCATCCGTGAACAGCTGTGAACTGGGACGATAATAGTGCTCAATGAAAGTATGCTGACCACTCCAATCAGCTGCGGCGAGTACCTCAGCCATCGTGACACCAGCAACGGTAGCCGCCGTTGTGGAAGCACCACGAGTTGAATGCGCTGTAAATGTGCTCGAGATGCCAGCTGCCTTGAGCACGGTCTTTAGCCAGCGAGCAAGCGTAGCAGAGCTGACAACCTGATGAGGAGGGCGAGTAACAGTTGATACAAAGAGCCCAGTGTCAGCAGCAGACCGCAAAGAAATAGTGCGGGACAAATACTCATCCAGACAGACCACTGGGCAGAGTGTAGACGCCTGTGCAAACCGAGGCAGCACAAACTCTTTTGGTGCAGAGCCTACCCTTTGGGTCTCAGTGGGGCGTGTCAAGATGAACTGCACGCCATCCGGCTTCCTACGCATACTCTGTATGGAGAGTGCATGCAACGTCGAGACTCTTGGGGCTCTGGCCAGGGCGATGAGCATCACCAGCTTCTCAGACAGCTGGCCAAGTGAGACAGATTGATTATCAAGACTGGCAAGGTATTGCAGGACAGATGCAACACACCAGGTCTCACTGTAGCGCGGTTGCGGAGGGCGCTCGTTATAGACACCGGCCATGACGCGCCGAACTGTAGGGGACTGGCCAATGGGCAACTCATCTGCACGTACCAGTAACGTGGACGAAAGTGCTGAACGATAGACATTCAGTGTTCGGTACTGCTTGCCGCTCTCGAATTGGGAAGCTAGAAAGTTGGCTACCCGCACTTCATCAGCTTCCAAGGGATCAAGCGATTCCCGCTGACACCAGCGAATCCAGATGTTCCAGGCCGACTCGTAGCTGGACTGGGTTGATGAGCGCCCCGATGAAACCCATAGATGGGAAGCGTGTGCTGAAAAGCCGCGACTTCGTGCGGCCTCCCGGATAGTGGCCAGACGGCTAGTTGCAGCCGGTTGGCTTCCATCGGATGTGATTCGCCGAATGGACCCAACACGGGATCCTGTATCTCCGGCAGCCGCCACGGGTGGCTCCGTAACATGGACAACAGCTGAGGATAATACGCCTGACCCTTCCATGCTGGTGCTACTAGTACGGCATTGGCAATTTGGTGGTACTGGATGAACTGGAGACAACGGCTGACTAATGCTATCGGGGGAAAGAGATAGCCGTCCTCCCACATGTGGCTGGGCAGCGAAAGCGCATCCACTGCTACTGCGTCCGGGTCCGGATACCAGCTGACATACTGGGGAAGTTGGCTGTTGTGTCTCGATGCGAACAAATCGCAGAGAAGTGGACCCTCGTGCGTCACAATCAAGTGAAACAGGTCGCTGTCCAGCTTCCAATCGCTGCTGTCCACCAGTAGATGACGGGAGAGGTAATCTGCGGTCGTGTTGCTGGCACCCGGCACATGCACTGCAACCAGGAACACACTGTCACATTCGAAGCCGGAGCTCCGAAGTGTAATTCATAAACCGTACTCTTGGTACAACTGAATGGAATTTTATGGGAACAGGCGGATTATTCCAATTTTATGCGATTCGTATGCAATTTGCCTCGAATTATGCGATGATTCCCGTAGCTATGCAGAAGACGTTACTTCAGTAACGTCTGGCGCTAGCCAGGGTCCACACAGCTTTAATTCCCGTAGCTATGCAGAAGACGTTACTTCAGTAACGTCTGGCGCTAGCCAGGGTCCACACAGCTTTAATTTGGTGTTTGTTTGTGTGTTTGTTTGTTTGTGTCACGCCTGGCGCTATCCTGTATCTATCCCGTACTGTACCGTACCAGCAAAGACAGCTGGCCACAATATTTTTGTTTGTTTGTGCCATCGACATGCCTGGCGCTATCCCGTACCTGTCCCGTACCATCAAGAGTACGGTACCATCAAGAGAATGAGTATATATGCGAAGTGTATGGGGGGGATGCATTCAGTGCAGTAACATTAAATTTTGTGTGGATTTGTGTGCGAGGCCGAGATCCCACTAGCAGGCTGGCTGGGCCGCCTGTCGACCAGCCCGGAAATCGCATGTAGACCGATAGCATAATATTAATAACAAGAGTACATAACCCCCCAGAGTGTGCAATGCCTGATCCAGCTCTGCATAGGCATGTAGGGTCTTGGTCGAGCGGAATCGGATCTTTGCGTCATATTAGTGAGGTTTTGCATTCCGAAATTCGGCAAAAAGATTCGGCACGCGGGAGCGAGGTCGAAAATGCACACGAAGATTCGGCATGTTTGTTCGGAAAAAGCTCACTTTGCCGAAAATATTTTTCGGATGAATTTTCTTGTGGAAGAGCGCTAGCGCGTGATTTATTCAAAGAGGTTTCTTATCTCGGCATCGCTTCGCAGGCGTCTTGGGCGCATCAGCATCGCCAGCTACTTCTGATTGCTCCTCTCCACTGCCTGTCTACTCTCTATCGCCTGGAGTGTCCTCACCGTCATCTGTGTGGCTGAAAAGACTATGGCGATACGCATAAAATGTGACTTGGCCATGGAGTTGGTTTTTCTGAGGCGACTGAGGAGGCAGGTTTGGCCCTCGACTCTTTGGGCGATCAAAGTTCGTTGGAATCAGCAAGAAAAGGAGCACGGGACAGGACGTTGCTGATGCTGGGGCTCACGAAATGAAAACACATCATTTTCGACTTGCAAAACAAACGTTGGAGCGAAAATTCGACATTTTGATGTTCGACAAATGACCGAAGAACGCCGAACCGAAATTCGGAATGCAAAACCTCACTAATACCGTACACATTCGAGGGGAACCCGGGAAGTCGCGGGTACTCTTGGATCAAAAACAATGGTGCCCTGCCTCGAGACCGGCTGGTGTGAAGTGTACGCATGACATCAGAAGATCCGATTCCGCTCGACCCTACACAGAGCTGGATCGGCGTTGCACACTCTGGGGGGTTATGTACTCTTGATAATAATTATAACCAAGAGTAGATAAACAAGAGTGTGCAACTCGCGGATGGGTTGGCCCACGGCGGAATTTTTTGTTGACGTAATCTTTTCGACGACGCACGCGCTGCGAGCCTTTCGGAGAGGTTTCCCTCGTGCACTTGGCGGGGCTTGCACTACAAGGTCGGTGCCCAGCACGTGCTCTCACACTGCTCTGCGGCAAAGTCCGCGTTTCCCTGAAAAAAGGTGACGTCAACAAAAAATTCCGCCGTGGGCGGGGGTATCTGCAGATTGTGCAGAAGAGATAGGGAGTTGCACACTCTTGTTTATGTACTCTTGTTATAACGTATATACAGTCACTCAATCTGCGGACAGCATGCTGTTTCGTTCTTTTTGAACTCATCAGCGCAGCACAGAGAAAATGAGGCCGAACCTGATAGCAATGAAAATAAAAATTTCCAATCAGGCCCGAACGTATCTTGCCAGAGTGCTCAAACTGACAAGTCAGTCATGTAGATGTATAGCAGGGAGTCATATTATGTAAACGACTCCCTGCTGCATGGGGAGATTTTCTGGAAAGAAATACGAAGTAGGGAGACGAGTAAATGCAATCAGAATGGATGTTAGTTGCCGTCAGTATTATAATAATAATAAGAAGAAGAACGCCCGTGATCGGCAGAGTCAGCGCCGGTCCCAGGAAACGTCAGGACAGACATCCCGTCGACTCCAGAACGCCCGTCATCGGCAGAGTCAGCGCCGGTCCCATAGCTATGCAGAAGACGTTACTTGTACTTCAGTATCTCATTGAAACGTTTTTGCAAAACAATGATGTAGCTAATCAAAGGAAAAAGCATTTCCATCAGCTCTAACAACATGCACGATGAGCTAGGCAACAAAGCATAGCGCAGGGCCCTGAGCTTCCAAGCTCTCTCGTTTGGTGTTTGTTTGTGTGTTTGTTTGTTTGTGTCACGCCTGGCGCTATCCCGTATCTGTCCCGTACTGTACCGTACCAGCAAAGACAGCTGGCCACAATATTTTTGTTTGTTTGTGCCATCGACATGTCTGGCGCTATCCCGTACCTGTCCCGTACCATCAAGAGTACGGTACCATGAAGGGAATGAGTATATATGCGAAGTGTATCGGGGGAATTTATTTATTTATTTATTCAACATCTCCTGGCCCGTCCGAAGACTGCCAATAAACATGAGAGGTCAGGTGATAGCCAACCACGGCAAGCTAAAAAGGGAAAAAAAAGAAAGATGCTGTCAGAGAGGGAAAGGAGATAGGGAGAGAAAAAGAAAGGGAGGCACATTAATAATACATGGGATCACTTCGGATGAGACAGTGTGGAAAGCTGGACTGTGAATTTCCTGATATCCTGGCATGTCTTAATGCTAGTAGGCAGGTTAGACCAAAGGGAGTATGCTGAGAAGAAAGGGGATTTCAAAAACAGAGAGGAACTAGCTCGGGGCAGTGATAAGGCATTGCGTGTTGGTCTAGTGGTAACAAACCAGTTGTACTTGGCAATATGTTTCGGGACTTGGGCTAGGAAGATTTTTTGCACAAGGATACAAAGATGCTGCTGATGTCGGGCAAGAAGAGGGTGCGTGGAAGCAAGTTTATAAAGACAAAGGGAGGCAAATGTTTGGTCTTTTCGAAACAGAATTTTCAGAATGCATTTTTTTTTGATTTTTCGAAGAATTTCTAATTTGTACATAGAGCGACCAGTTTGGTTCATTGGCATGTGCTCAGAGTGCAGTGTGATATCAAGAGTACATAACCCCCCAGAGTGTGCAACGCCGATCCAGCTCTGCATAGGGTCTTGGTCGAGCGGAATCGGATCTTCTGATGTCATGCGTACACTCCACACCAGCGCAAGGCCGGTCTCGAGGCAGGGTACCATTGTTTTTGATCCAAGAGCACCCGCGACTCCCCGGGTTCCCCTCAGATGTGTACGGTATTATGACGCAAAGATCCGATTCCGCTCGACCAAGACCCTATGCAGAGCTGGATCAGGCGTTGCACACTCTGGGGGGTTATGTACTCTTGGTGATATGTTAGAAGAAAGCACAGAAAATTGTGTGCAATTCCAATGAGGGAGACTGAAGTTACGTCCCGTTTGCCGATGCCGGTCCGCGAAGGCATAGTCCCACCTTAAATTATAATGAAGGGAGAAAAACTGGAATCCGCGGAAATTATAACATACAAAATGATACAGAGAAAAAGGGGAAAAACTGGGAGAAACAGACAGGTTGTCTACAGATGACACTCGGAGACAGCAAGTGTGGCAGAATGAGAAGAGGGGAATGCATTCAGTGCAGTAACATTTTGTGTGGATTTGTGTGTGTTGTAAACCACCAGTTCTCAATTGGGAAAGGCCTTCGCGCTTATGGCATTGTATTCGTTGAAATGTTGTATTTCGACTCCGCCGTACCGCTGATGTTGCTGCATGGCATACGCTATATGCGTTGTGTGCGTTTTGCTGTATACGCTGTTATGTCCAGTTTTATCTGCTTATGTTTTGCATGTACGCTGTTTTTGCATGCTATAAATAGCTGGTGTTATTAGTGTTCATTGTTAATTATCAGATGAAGTGAAATATACTGTGTAAAGGAAAAGAGTTGTCCTCGTGCCGTGTGGTCGTACGATCCTGACAATTTAGAGAAACTTGCAGGGTTCACAACATTTGGCGACCACGCCAGGATAGGAGCGAGCATGGCAGAGGAACTATGGAACAATTTGGAAGCCAGCTTTATCGACAATGGAGAGCGGTTAGGATTAGAAGGCGAGTTGTTGAAGGTACATGTGGAGCAGAGGCTCCAACAGTACGCGGAGCGTGAGGAGCGCAGTGCCAGACGGCGAGAGGAGGCGCTCCGCACCGAGTTTGCCAAAACACTAAAGGAGATTAACGAGCGCATCGCCAATGCGCAGGAGGGTGAGGGTAAAGCCACGATGGGAGGTACAAAGGAATCTCCCAGTCACAGCGGTGGGCGTCAACCGGTGATGAAAATCCCCTCATATGATGGAACGCAGCCATTGGAGCGTTATCTTGACCTGTTCGAGGACATCTGTTCCAAGAACGAGTTCGAAGAAAGCGAATGGCTGCTGCGACTGCGCATTGCGCTAGCGGGTAGCAAAGCGGAGAGGATATGTATTGGATGCAATAATTACGAGGAAGCAAAACGAGAGTTGCTTGCCTCGCTCGGAAAGACTCCGGATAAAGCGTGGAAGACATTGCTGACAGGCAAGCAGCGGTCAGATGAGTCGTTTCATCAATACGTTGTCCGTGTTTGCCGAGAGGTAGAGGTGTGGGCCACACTCGCTATGACAGAAGATGGCGAGGTGGACACCAAGTATAGCGCCGATATAGGAAAAATGTCCCCGGTGCTGCAAGCAATGGCAAAGCAGGTAATCTTGGAGCAATGCGGACCTGAGATGAAGACGTACCTGGTCGAACGGCAGTGCTACGGGATGTCACTGCGCCAGGTACAGGAGCACGGCGCGTCTTACCAGGTCGCGCACGGACGACAGGGTGATACTGCCAGGAAGCCAGTAGAACGATCCGTGCCAAGGCCCACGGCGTCGGCACAGTGCATGGCGATATCGGTCGCAGATGCAGAGAAGCAGCTAAAGTCGCTGCCACAGGAAGGGAGAAAGGGTTTTCTGCAGCGAGAGAGACTCTGCTGGAACTGCCTTAAGTATGGCCCTATGGCCAGAGAATGTCGGTCAGGCTCGAGATGCACGAAATGCCAGAGGAAACACCACCTGCTAATACATGATGTGTTGGATAGAGCAGGTTACAGCCGGGAGAAACCGACTGAGATAGTTACGGAGAAGAATGTTGGGTCGTGCTGTCTACACTCGCCAAGTGTGCGGCTGATGACCGGAGTGGCACGAGTTGAGGGAAGAACTCGAAACGCGAAGGTTCGCGTGTTCCTGGACTCGGGTGCTGAGGCGTCATTCGTGACTGCAGCGTTGGTGTCAGCAATCGATGCAGAACGCGTTGGGGTTGAAAATGTAGAGGTGAAGCCGTTCGGCGCGGAACCAACCCAACAGCGCATGGATAAGTACGCCATCACGATCCAGGGTAGCTCCGCTAGCATTCGGGTACGCGCGTTCGTGAAACCAACGCTTGAGCTGGACCTGAAGTGCGCAGGTCCGCAGACCATTGCGCAGTGGCACAGTTGGGGAGTAGAGCTGAGTGACAAGCCTCAACAAGGGACATCAGACGAAATACATATGCTGATTGGTGCAGACTATATCAACGCGGTACTGCACAGCAAGAAGGAAGTTAATGGTGAGACGGTGTGGAACACAGAGATAGGTAATGTATTATCTGGTCCAGCGTCTGCACCAAGTCGAAACAGTCAGCCGGTGACCGTGTCATGTGTCACAGCCCACATCGACAAACTATGGCAGTTGGATGAACCTCCAGAACAACATCAGCACCTGCCATCTTTCCCGCTATGTCGCCAGGGCAGCGGGTACCAAGTGGGTCTCTTGTGGCGAAATGAGCGTCGGCCAACGGATAACTTTGCTCAAGCTAGAGTCATCGCAACGCGGCTTCTTGAAAAGCTGAAGAGGAATGGGAAGCGTGCGCTCTATGATGATGTGCTGATCAGGGAGTACCGCGAGCTTGGAGCAATTGAGCTGGAGCCATGTGAGAGCGATGCCGGGTACTATGTACCGCATCATGGTGTGTTCCGCGAGCACGCTGCAACCACGAAGTTAAGAGTGGTGTTCAATGCCTCGGCGACGGCGCCAGATGGCAAGTCGTTGAACGACATGGTTGACCCTGGACCGTCGCTATTGCCGAGTCTCGCAGGTATGCTATTACGGTTCCGTGAATATAAGAGCGCGCTGCAAGCGGACATCCGCAAGGCTTTCTTCATGGTCGCGGTTAATCCCGAAGACCGTCCGTACCTGCGTTTCTTGTGGCCCGGTCGAAGCGACAGCGATGAACTGTTAACCTGGAGGCTAACGAAACTGCCATTTGGCGTAAACTGCTCGCCATACATGCTTACTGCGGTGATTCAGCATCACTTGAAGGAGCTACGGGCGTTGTCTGCACCCAAAGAGCGAGATCGTATTGATCTCTTGCTCACGAGTTTCTACGTTGACGATTTGGTCTCTAGTGTCTCAAATGCCTCGGAAGCTAAGGAGATGCAAGAGTTCAGCGTGCGTGTGCTTACGGATGCTGGCATGGAGTTACGCAAGTGGCGAGGCAACGAAATCCCGTGCGATCCAGAGGCCGGAGATAAAGTTCTCGGTCTGAAATGGAAAACCAGTGATGACTTGCTCAGCATAGCAGCGCTAGGCGAGTCCGATAGGCCGTCTGTTTGGACCCGGCGATCCCTCCTCAAGTGTGTTGCGTCAGTGTTTGATCCGCTAGGTCTAGCAGCACCGGCAGTTGTGCCCGGAAAGATACTGCTACAGCAAGCCTGGAAAGTCGGAGGCGACTGGGATGATAAGTTGCCTGATGGCATCGCAGCCGCATGCGCGCAATGGTGGGGAGAGTTGGCCGAAGTGGTGAGCATTGACATACCACGTTGGATTTGCTGCAATCTTGACACGCCGATTGCGCTTCATGCCTTCGCCGATGCCAGTGAGAAAGCGTTTGGATGTTGTTTGTATGCAGTCGTCAATGGACAGTCGCACTTGGTATTTGCCAAGGCCAAAGTGGTACCAGTGTCTCCACCCACGTTAGCCCGCCTTGAGTTACAAGCAGTATGTCTAGCGGCTCGCTACGCTGAGTTTGTGGTGAAGGAGCTGCGTGTGACCGTCACGCAAGTCTATGGCTGGACTGACAGTCTCACTACCGTTCATTGGATCAGTAATCCATCGTACAAATGGAAAACATTTGTGGCTAACCGCGTCAGTCAAGTCCAAGAGATATCGAAGAAGGTCGGCATTGTGTGGAACCATTGCCCAGGCCTTCACAACCCAGCAGATTTACCGTCGCGTGGGAGTAGTGCACAGCAGATCCGTAGTCCGTTCTGGAGGGGCGGACCAACCTGGATCACGGAGCCCAATGACTGGCCCACCGCATCCTCAACCGCAGCTACAGATGAGTCCAGTGTAGAAGTACGAGTGTCAGCCACCACCTGTAGTCGAGAATCTGATAAGGAATGGTGGCTCCGATTCAGTAAATGGTCGAGGGCACAGGGCATGGTGACTCGGATGTTGCAGTGGAAGCACACTGAGCCTCGTGCTGAACTCTATTTTGCAGCAGACAACGTATTGTACCGCATCGTTCAAGCCGCATGTTTCGCTGAGGATCTTGAGCTGATCAAGCAAGGTCAACCAGTGAAGCCTGGGTCGAAGGTGTATCAGCTTGCACCGTTTCTGGATGAGCATGGAGTGCTCAGAGCCGGGGGACGACTTCAGCACAGCGAGTTGGCGTATGGAGCCAAGCACCCAGTCCTGTTAGGCAAACATCATCTGACCGAGTTGCTGTTGGAGAAAATGCATGTTGAAAGGATGCACCAAGGTGTAGAAGGAGTCTTGTCGTTCATCCGTCAGAAATTCTGGATTATCGGTGGTCGACGGGCGCTACGCAACATTACTCAGCGATGTGTTACATGCCGCCGCTACAAGGCTAAGGCTGCCTCAGAAGTCTGCCCGCCGCTGCCGGAAGACCGAGTTGTTCACGAGAGGCCGTTCGCAACTACCGGCATCGACTATGCTGGTCCGTTGTACGTGCGCCGTGGTGAGTCATCTCCGAAGGTATGGATAGCATTGTTTGTGTGTGCCACCACCAGAGCAGTTCACTTGGAGGTGGTCGATAGTTTAAGTACCGAGTCATTCTTGATGGCATTTCGGAAGTTTGTCGCGAGACGTAGTTTGCCGTCTCGGATCAGGTCTGACAACGCTACAACGTTCAAGGCGGCATCTGACAAACTGGGTGTGCCATGGATGTTCAATCCTCCAGCTGCACCATGGCACGGAGGCTTCTATGAGCGAATGGTTGGTACAGTGAAGAGTGCCTTGAAAAAGGTAATGGGAACAGCGTTTCTGAAGGTCCAGGAGCTTGCGACCCTCTTGTATGAGGTTGAAGCAGTGGTGAATAGTCGTCCGCTAACGTATGTGTCTGATAGCCTGGATGAGCCACCAGTAACCCCTGCGATGATGATGGGTGACATCTGGATGTCGTCAGAGAAGCCAGCAGGTACCCTGGACGCTGCGCAGATGTCATCGAGATTGCGTTACCTCAGTCGGACACTGGAGCATGTCAAGAATCGTTGGGAGGTGGAGTACCTAAGTCAGTTGAACAAACACCAACAGACCATGTCGCGCCCTTTAGCTGTGGGTGATGTTGTCTTTGTTCTCGATGATACCAAGCGCAAACAGTTCTGGCGTTTGGGACGGATCATCGAGTTATTCCCTGGTCGAGATGGTAAGCGTCGTGTTGCCAAGGTTAAGTTGAGTACCAGTACTCTGTTGAGGCCGATCCAAAGGTTAGTGCCGTTAGAAGTATCGTCACAGGACGTGGCTCCTGGGCTTGCAGATACCGCTCAACCTGCTATCGTCCCTCAGCAGCCAGCGTATGAACCGTCAGCACCGTTACCACCACCACGGCAGCAGGAGATAACGCGTTCTGGGCGCGTAGTCAGAGCCCCGGATCGTTTTTGACTTGTGTGCATTGTTGTACGGCGGTGAGAAGCCCTTTGGTGGGGAGAATGTTGTAAACCACCAGTTCTCAATTGGGAAAGGCCTTCGCGCTTATGGCATTGTATTCGTTGAAATGTTGTATTTCGACTCCGCCGTACCGCTGATGTTGCTGCATGGCATACGCTATATGCGTTGTGTGCGTTTTGCTGTATACGCTGTTATGTCCAGTTTTATCTGCTTATGTTTTGCATGTACGCTGTTTTTGCATGCTATAAATAGCTGGTGTTATTAGTGTTCATTGTTAATTATCAGATGAAGTGAAATATACTGTGTAAAGGAAAAGAGTTGTCCTCGTGCCGTGTGGTCGTACGATCCTGACAATTTAGAGAAACTTGCAGGGTTCACAACAGTGTGCGAGGCCGAGATCCCACTAGCTGGGCCGCCTGTCGACCAGCCCGGGAATCGCATGTACGCCGATACCATAATAATTATAACGTACATACAGTCATGTAGATGTATAGCAGGGAGTCATAATATGTAAACGACTCCTGCTGTATGGGGAGATTTTCTGGAAAGAAATACGAAGTAGGGAGACGAGTAATGCATCAGAATGGATGTTAGTTGCCGTCAGTATAATAATAGGAAGAAGAAGAACGCCCGTGATCGCCAGAGTCAGCGCCGGTCCCAGGAAACGTCAGGACAGACATCCCGTCAAGACAGCTGGCCACAGTATTTTTGTTTGTTTGTGCCATCGACATGCCTGGCGCTATCCCGTACCTGTCCCATACCATCAAGAGTACGGTACCATCAAGAGAATGAGTATATATGCGAAGTGTATCGGGGGAATGCATTCAGTGCAGTAACATTTTGTGTGGATTTGTGTGCGAGGCCGAGATCCCACTAGCAGGCTGGTTGGGCCGCCTGTCGACCACCCCGGGAATGGTATGTAGGCCGATAGCATAATAATTATAACGTATATACAGTCGTGTAGATGTATAGCAGGGAGTCATATTATGTAAACGACTTCCTGCTGTATGGGGAGATTTTCTGGAAAGAAATACGAAGTAGGGAGACGAGTAAATGCAATCAGAATGGATGTTAGTTGCCGTCAGTATAGTAATGATAAGAAGAAGAACGCCCGTGATCGGCAGAGTCAGCGCCGGTCCCAGGAAACGTCAGGACAGACATCCCGTCCACTTCAGAACGCCCGTGATCGGCAGGGTCAGCTATGCAGAAGGCGTTACTTGAACTTACTTCAGTATCTCATTGAAACGTTTTTGCAATACAATGATGTAGCTAATCAAAGGAAAAAGCATTTTCATCAGTTCTAACAACATGCACGATGAGCTAGGCAACAAGCATAGCGCAGGGCCCTGAGCTTCAAAGCTCTCTCGTTCGATTTTGGTAGGAATTATGCGAAAAATTATGCTAGCATAATCTGTCAAGGCCTAGTGTGTGTGCGTGTGTGTGCAAGAGTACATGAGAACATGTTCTCTGTTTTACTTTATCACTTTATCACTGTGTATATTCCTGGAGAACAGTTGAGAATATAAAGCCGTGCACCAAATACTTGGGTTGACACGGAAAAACCCTACGTTTTGACGTATGATACATGTAGTAGTAGTAGTAGTATTCTTTTATTTTCCATCGGAAGCCTCAACAGTGATGAACACAACTCTTAAGAGGGCCGATAACAGGGTAGAGGGGTGTGGGGTGAGGAAAAAAAATAAAATAATAATAAGGCCAAACTAAAGAAGGTGTGTGGTTCGACTAACATGGACATTTTTTTTACGGGCGGGCGGGCGGATTTTTTTTTTTTAATATATATTTTTAGTACATGTAAATACACTGTATACGCGTATCGAGTAGACTCTACTACCAGCACAAGGCAGCAGTCGTACCACTCACTGCACTGCACTGCAGTACAACTACAAGTCAAGTCCAAAAGGAGCCGCCTGCGTCCGCAGACTCACGCCGCACAGCACGTAGACGTGGACGTGTTCAGTCCACGTACGTCAGTCACACGACAGCCCGCCGAAAAAAAGTTACGGTCGGGCTGAAATTGTACGGTCGGTCGGGTGAGTCGAACCACACACCTTCTTTAGTTTGGCCTAATAGGAGATATTTAAACTAAACTAAACTGATACTTGGAACAATAAAGCAGCAGTAAGCAGTAAGCAGTAAACACAGGTATACAATACAAGCGATGCAGATGAATGCATACATGCATGCAATTGGGTAGGGCCGGGTCAGAGGGCAGGATTTCTTAATCCAGCACCCTCGTTAATCCAGCAGAAAACGCCGTAGCAAAAGGTGCCGGATTAGAGAGGGACGACTGTATTAGATTTATCACGACAAACAGTCCGTATTTCAAATTCCAGAACGATAACCTCATGAATCCCGGTTTTATGATTGCACAACCGTTACACCACCACCTACTCAGGCTACTCATGCGGGGACAATGCTGCACTAGGCACCGTTCAACTGCGCAACCCCTAAGCAGTCAAATACAAGCAGTCAATATAGCCCTAGTGAAATATGCAGGAATATTTGACTGCTTAGGTATGGCAAAAATCTATGTGAGTCAATACTAAGGCCGGAGTGATAAAATAAAGTACAATGTCATTGTACTTCTCGGAGGGGCCAAAACAAGGCAGAGGCACTGCACTCCTATGTCATGGCAAGAGTCCATAATCCGGCAGGGGATTATGGACCCCTATCATATGGCCTACGTCATTGTGAGGTCTGCATCTGCCACTAAGGCTGCGTTTACACGGAGACGAAACGAAACGAAACGGAACGAAAACGGGCTGGCCTCGAATCGTTTTCAAACCGTTTACACGAGAACGGCAAATCGTTTTGAACCGTTCACACGAAAACGGAAAACGGGCGATCAGGCTGGAGTTAGCACGTGCTGGCTTGGCGCAAGGGCGGGAAGTAACACGTTAGTTGGAGTTAGTACGACTGGTGGTCGCAAAGGTCAGGTATTTCCCGCGAAATATAGTCCCGCGCGGAATGGTTTCCATGACCGCGCTCCGTTTCCAATCGTTTTCACCAAGAGTACATGAAATTCATGTACTCTTGTTTTCACTGTTTTCACCGTTTACACGAGAACGAAAACGTTTTGAAAACGTTTTGAAAACGTTTCAAAACACACTTTGAAGTGCGTTTCCATTAATACATTTCGTTCCGTTTAGGTATCGTTTTCGGGCGTTGTCGTGTAAACGATAGCAGTAAACGCAACGATTTCGTTCCGTTTAGGTCCTACTTCGTTGTCGTGTAAACACAAATCGTTTTCAATCGTTGTCGTGTAAACGCAGCCTAAGCCTAAGGTGAAAAGGCATAGACGTGGTGGCCTGCGGAAGCGAAGGCTATACTACCTATAGCTTGTGTGTTTCTGAACATTCAAGTGATGCTAACGCGGATCCCGCGAATATTATTACTGTATAATTGGTGCCATTTTTGAAGTTTTTGGGGACGGTTGGCGGTTTTTGTGCTCTGAGGATCAGCCTCAGCGGCACTCCTACAGCATCCCTTGAGCAGTGACCAAACCTTTGTGTACCTTACGATGTCACTTGATGAGAATCTAGACCTAGCCCTGGTGGGATTCAAGGACCTAATTGACCTGGGCGAGCGGAAATCAGTAGACCAACCCTCAAGCCTTTCTCGCCCGGAACTCGTCAAAGAACTCCGGAAGATGGGCGTGGGAGTGCTGCCGCAGCCAGCAAGTCCAAACGGTACGTTGGAACAATTGTCTAGCCTTGTATCAGTGTTTCAACCTTGTCCAAGGAGATTGTTATGTCGAGGGAAGATAGAGACAGCACAATGTTGGCCCTGAAATTGGAAATCCAAGAGCTGAGGCGTGAAGTAGTAGAGCTTCGTCAACAGAAGTCTTCCATCCCTGACCCCTTACCACACACCGTACCCACGTATACATCCCAACAAAACGTGGGTACGGGACCTCCAGCTGCGAAGTCCTACAGTAATACCGTACGCACCCATCATGCTGCAACACCACAAGGTACAAGTCCAAGTAGTACCCAGACCCAGCCTGCCCAACAAAGCCAAATGTGTGCTGCATGCACCAGTGATACTTGTAGTTGTACAGTCCACACAGCCGACACACATTAATGCTGTGAAGCAGGGGTCACTGGCATATGTAGTGCAGAGCCGACACAGAACACGTGGAAAGAGGTGAACCATAGACGAAAAGGACGGCAGGACAAAATCACGGACAGCGTATCCAAAGCTCTGCGGGCTACTATAACCTCTCGGTACGTGAAGGAATCACCTAACACGGAACCTGCTGGTCCGTGCGTCCCCATCAACAAACTTGTGCTCTACGTTGGAAACATCAACAGCGGTTGCAACGCTCACTCCATCAGAGACTGGTGCGAAGCGAGGGACGTGGAGGTATTAAATTGCTCCGTCATGGAGTCGAAATACCTTGGCACATCGTATGCCAGAGTCACTGTGGCTGCAGAACATGAAGAGCGTGTACTAGACAGAGCCTTCTGGCCCGAAGCCATCAGCCACTCAGTACGCAAGTGGCGTTTTGCGGACAGCCCCAAAGTGACGAAGCCAGCTTCCAATGCGTAACCTTTATCCCTCCTCTTCCACTTCAACCCCTGCGCCTCTCAACGCTCTTGCCCCACCTTTCTTCCCCCATTCTGTACATGCTGCTACTCACCGACTTACAATCTGTGTCCTTAATGCACGCTCCATAGCAAACAAGTCTGGCGAACTCATTCAAATCTGTGAGGATCACACACCCAGCGTAGTATGCATCACAGAGACCTGGCTAACTCCCACACAAGCTTTCCACGTGCCACACTATGAATGCTTCCGTCGAGACCGACCTGTTTTAGAAAATAGACAGAACCGTGACCCACACCCGTACGGAGGAGTTCTAATCTTAGTTCTTTGAAGGTCTGTGTACTTCCATTGATCAGCTACCGGATTTTCAGCAACCGGGCTTGGAAGCGCTAGCACTTCGGCTTACACTCGCGGAATACAAGCTTGTCTCACCTTCTGACCTGCCAACAACCCACCTAACAGTAGCCTGTATCTACCGTGCTCCTTCCCCGTCGACGGATGACTTCTCGACTTTTCTCGACCGCCTCCAAATAGCCCTGCAATTAACTCAAAGGAAACCCGAAGCCCTTGTGATATCAGGCGACTTCAACTGTAGGTATTCCGGCTGGTGCTCAACTGACCAAACGGATGCACAGGGTCTGAGTCTTGACAACCTCTTCTCATGCTATAATTTGACCCAATCGGTAACCTTTCCCACCCACCTCCGCTCGAATGGACTTGGCAGCTGTCTAGACCTTATCGCGAGCAACATCCCTAACCAACTCAACCCACATTCAACACCTGGCTCCTCTTGGCGCATCAGACCATGCCGTCCTGCTGGCTGAGTTCTCCTCAAAGTCTTCTCCCACAGCAGCCAGCACCTGTCGTAGCCCACCATCTACACAAAAATACAATGTCCTGAGTGCCACGGATAACATGTGGAATGCCATGAATGTTTTTCTCGCAGATGTACCCTGGTCTCAGGTCCTTGCCTCCCACTGCATCGACACGGCTGTCTCCGCATTCACTGACATCCTTGAAGGTGCCTTGGACCTATATATAGGAAGATCCTCACCTCCTCATCGGAAATCACGCCACAAACCCTGCCCCTGGATGACTCCATCACTGAAAGCAGCTATTAAAGTCAAGAGCGATCTCTACAGCATCTACAGGAAATACCCATCCCCTACAAATTTCAACAAATACAAACACCAACGTAACTATGTAAAATGCCTTTCCAGATCCTGCCATCGCTGCTACATTCGCAACCTCCGTGCCACGATATCTCCCACAAATCCTCGCCTCCCATCCCTCCCTGTGCTCATTCGTCAACTGTGAAATCCTACCAGCGCCCGGGTCATACCTTCGAAGATGGTGGGCCCCAATGGTCGAACAAGCACCTCTCCGGCATCCATTGGTAACTTATTGAACCGCCACTTCGTCAGTGCTGGCTTACAGGTTGACCCCGATGCTCCTATTCCCATTATTTCCTCCCTACATTGCACTCCCTGATCATCACCTCATCGACTGTTCACAAGTATATTGCAAGACTGCCTCTGAACAAATCCCCCGGAGCTGATAGGATCACCAATGAGATCCTCAGGAAACTGAGCTACTCAATTGCCCGCCCACTCTCCATTCTTTTTAACCTTTCCCTCTCCTCCGGCATATTCCTGTCACGATGGAAGTCAGCCACTGTCATTGCAGTGTACAAAAATAAAGGCGACAAGAACAACCCGTCTAATTACCGACCAATCTCCCTCCTGTCCTGCGTCTCCAAACTGCTAGAGAGAATAGTGTACGACCGCTTGTACGACCATATCTCCCCTCTTCTTCACCCCGCACAATCTGGCTTCCGTCGTAAGGACAACACATCCCTGCAATTGTCCCGCATAATCCAAGACCTCTGCTCCCTAAAAGACCAGCGGCAGGTCTCCTGCATCTGTTTCTTCGACCTCTCCAAGGCCTTCGACACCGTGTGGCACAAGGGCCTGATCGCCAAACTTCGTGCCCATGGTGTCTCCGGCTCCCTACTCGCCTGGATAACTAGCTACCTCTTGGACCGAAATCAGTGCGTCACAGTAAATGGAACCTTATCTGACCCCGAGTCTGTGACATCCGGAGTGCCCCAGGGCTCCATTTTAGGTCCCCTGCTCTTCCTCACATACGTTAATGACCTCCCCTATTCAACTCCCAATATTTCTTTGTTTGCAGATGATACCACTGTCCTTGCTTCCTCCCCATCTCACGCCACCCTGTACCCCAAAGTTCAGACCTGTATCAACGACATTGTTCACTGGATGAGCACTTGGTACCTTAAGCCAAATGTGACCAAAACCGAGCTCCTTCTTTTTCCCCCTCCCACAGATCCAGTGCCCATCTCCACTTTCCCGATGATCCCGGTCACCCTATCTCTGTAGCGCCCCACCATAAACACCTTGGCATTGTCATAGATTCCGCCCTCTCCTGGTCTCACCATGCTGATCATGTGTCGTCCAAAGTATGCCGATCTGTCGGCATAATGTCAAGTCACTTGTCCCATTTGCCCCAAAATTGCCGGATTAATTTTTATAAATCATACATTCTTCCCCTCTTCACGTACGGCTTCCCTGCCTGGTCCACCATTAACAAAACCCACATAGGTAAATTAGAAGCTCTTCATCGCCGTATACTGCGCATCATATTTCGTACTGATCGTTATATCTCAAATCTAGACTTGTATGCTGCTGTATCCACTACCACTCTGCAACATTACCTTGATGCTTCCAAGTGCACCCTGGCACATTCAATTTTTCTTGACCAGCACCCTGCTCATTTACAGTCCCTTAATTGGTTCAATTCAGGTGGCACCACCCGAAGCTGCGTTCGTCTCCCCCTAGCTAGGTCTACCCTATTCGTAAATTCCCCTTTCTTTTCCTCCTACTCCACGTGGCTTCAACTGCCTCCCAGTGTTAGACAAGCTCCAGATATGCCCAAATTCCGTACCCTCGTCAGACAGCACTTCAGGATCTCCCAGTAAACAAAGTCACAGTCACCACTTCCGCTGCATAGCTCGCTGAGCATCCCATTGCTTTGTAAGTTGCTAATCCCTTCCCACTTTGTGTACGTGCTCTTCATTTTCTTTTTTCTCTTCTTCCGTGGTTGGTCTCACCCTCTCCTCAATTCAATTGGCTGTCTTGACATGCCACGAGGTGCAGAAATAAATAAATAAATAAAATAAAATAATTATTTGAACAAACGGCGAGGAGACAACAATTTGATAACCGCAATCAGTAATACAAGCTGGATCGACATTTGTGTACACTGTATTCATGTATTGTAAAACTGTGGAGACAATGTGCAATAAAACGATGAAAAATGTGAAGAAATTGTGTAGAGAAAGAAAGGGATTCAAAAAGGTTCCCAATAAAAAAAATAAAAAAATAAAAAATTAAAAAAAAGGTTTTCGTACAACACTCATCAGGAATCTTCGTTGTACTAAAGGACACTGAAAACAAAATTGAACTATTATAGAAAAATCTAAGTTAGAGAAATAACACTAAGAACAACAGCAGTGAAATTTACAAGTGTGAATTTTAACAATGAAAGCGAGAGCAATAACGAATGTGTGTACTAACACTAAACTTGCAACTGAAAAGTGAACAAAGAAGAGAAAGAAAGAAGGAAGGACAAAGTGATAGCAAATAACAGCAGTACATTACACCTAGAACATTAACGGCCAAGCTTGGCCGCACCAAACATGACACTTTACTTGAACAATTTCAACCCAATTATACTATCTTTCTGTACACACAAATTAGGCTTATACAGACTACAGAATTACTATACAGAATACAAATACAAAATACAGAAATACAGAATTAGGCTAATGTTTGGTGCGGCCAAGCTTGGCCGTTAATGTTCTAGGTGTAATGTACTGCTGTTATTTGTTATCACTTTGTCCTTCCTTCTTTCTTTCTCTTCTTTGTTCACTTTTCAGTTGCAAGTTTAGTGTTAGTACACACATTCGTTATTGCTCTCGCTTTCATTGTTAAAATTCACACTTGTAAATTTCACTGCTGTTGTTCTTAGTGTTATTTCTCTAACTTAGATTTTCTATAATAGTTCAATTTTGTTTTCAGTGTCCTTTAGTACAACGAAGATTCCTGATGAGTGTTGTACGAAAACCTTTTTTTTATTTTTTATTTTTTTATTTTTTTTATTGGGAACCTTTTTGAATCCCTTTCTTTCTCTACACAATTTCTTCACATTTTTCATCGTTTTATTGCACATTGTCTCCACAGTTTTACAATACATGAATACAGTGTACACAAATGTCGATCCAGCTTGTATTACTGATTGCGGTTATAAAATAATTATTAGAAGCGGTGAGGCCTCAATATAATAATTATTATAATAATTATGTCATGGTGATCATGGCCAATGGCTAACGAATCAGTACTGAAGTAGTTTTCAAAGGTGGAGAGTACGAGTTCTGTAGAAGAGTACATGGAGACTGGAGTGGTGGAGGAAGTGGAGGATGACTAATACTAGTAACCATTGGTAACAAGTGAAATGGATGAGGAGTCCGGCCGAGTCGGACACGGACGAGAGGTCTGAGGATGACGCGGATGGCGAGGTTGGTGATGATCGAGAGAATGCCGGAGTTGGATGAGAATGGTGATCGTAAAAAGTCTGCTGTATTTCTTCATTTGTTATCTCACCCCAAGTGTCCTGAAGTTAGTGTATGCCGACTTTTGTTTTTCCGTGCTGTGTCGGGCACGTTTTGCTAGGCAGTTGAAAGTTCTTGAAGCTGTCTGTATTTTGTATTTTGTTTGTTTTATTTTACATCGAAAGTCAAACGGGCAATCATGCCCATTGTTATGATGACGATGGAAAAGGAGGAAGGATTTTTAAAAGAACAAGCTGTATTCGTTTTGTATAAGCCTGTACTCTGTAAACGAAAGAAGCATGTGGTTGCGCTGAGATTGCATTCGTAATTTCATTAATGCCGGTACATGTATTCGTTTGTTTTTCTCACTTCACTGTTCTTACAAGGCTTCAACCGTGCTCAGAATGCTGCACACAGATCTCTTGAATCTGGAGGACTTTCTCAGCGAGCGGGGACTGGTGCTGAATCCCAAAAAGTCTCAGCTACTGCTGCTCTGAGACGACCTACTGCGCAACTGGACGTGATCCCCAGCATCACCTGCAAAGGCACCGTAATCCCCGAGTCCAGCCATGTTCTGTACCTTGGCCTCGTATTGGACTCGTTGCTCAGCTTCGAGCAGCAGGTTGAGCGTGTGTGCGCAAAGGCACAGTGCAAGGTTGCCTCATTCCGCCACGGGCGCCGCGATGTCTCCATGACCGGCCGCCGCATGTTTTACCTGTCCAGAGTACCGTGACCTTGGACTATGCCAGCACATCATTCTTATGTTCACTGCTTGTCTGCTAAACTCCGAGACAAACTTGAGTCAACCAGCAATAGGTGGCTTTAATTGTAAGGCGAGTGTTTGGCCATGATCAGTATACTTCTATCGACTTCATTCTCACCAAATATAACCTGTATACTTTCTCTCGCCGTGTAAACTTGAACTTGAAGCTGTTTGTGTTTGTTTTAGGTGTCTATCTCGTCGCGGTCAAGCTTCAGCCGCTCTGAACCTACCCATAGCTACGTCTCGTTACGGCCTAAATGCTATTTTCATTTTTGGCAGCAGACAGATGGAACATGCTTCCACCTGGATGTCGTCAAGCTAAGCCCCTTTCTGCATTTGTCACAAGCACCAAGTCATTCCTAGGGTTCCCAGTAAAAAGGCAACGCCTGTTGGGAGTTCCCTAGTAAAATAATAAATTCTTCTACTACTACTACTACTACTACTACTAGTAGTACTACAATGCGCTTGTCTCACCCCATTTGCCTTCTATTTTATCACTTTTTTTGCTGGTCACACATTACGGAACGCATACCATTGGCATTGTTCGCTGAGCTTGCAGTCACGATATTCCACTGATGATACTAGTGTCATGAAATTTGATTATGGAACCCTTTCGACTTCGTTGATGCTTCATGATGACTGCAGAGCTAATTCTATTTATTGCCACCACTGCTCGACACCAAGAAGCTCGGTGACCTTCGGACACGGAAAGCGTCCTGTAAGCTGAACTAGCTGATGACCCGCCACTGTAGTCTTCTGAATAGCTACCTCCACCGCATTGGAGCTGCAGACTCGCCTCACTGTGTCTTCTGCCCTGGCGTCGTCCAGGATGCAATGCACTTCCTTTTCGACTGCCCAGGAAGAGCACAAAGCCGTCACTCTGCAGCTCTTCAGTCGTCTTCATCCATCAGTCAAGCTGTAGCCGACTCTCCCTACAATATGGCACGATTCTTGCAGTTGGAGAAACTGCTATGAAGTTTCGAACACAGACTTGAAATACAATACATGATAAATATTACGAACTTAGAAGTTGCGACTTCGGCGGTAATGTCATGAAGTTGGTTGCTCCAACGAGGAGCACACGCTTCTTGCCGAACTTGACACTTGACTGACTCACGACTGCCATCCGGAGCACACCAGGAGCACGTCGCACCTTCCGCTCGGCAAACCTGAAAGAAAGCACCACTCCCTGCTCAATACACAGTGTTTCGGGGAATTCACCCCTCATCAGTTGAGCTTGAGTAGGCTGAGGAAGATTGTGCCTGAAAAGCACCACTTATATACTGCTCTCCAGGCCAAACCATCACCAGGGATACAAACTTACAGAGACGCTTTGTTTCCAGCGCGACAAACACCTCGTGAAGCCCCAGGTAGCAGCGTGAGTCAGAGTCGCTCATGGAGTTGTGCTAAACAGACGTTGAGAGCCAGTATACTATGTATAGCTATTCACAACGCTGTCACCTCCAACAACTAGTCGCACGTCCGCGTGAGGGACAACAATACGAACTTAGAAGTTGCGACTTCGGCGGTAATGTCATGAAGTTGGTTGCTCCAACGAGGAGCACACGCTTCTTGCCGAACTTGACACTTGACTGACTCACGACTGCCATCCGGAGCACACCAGGAGCACGTCGCACCTTCCGCTCGGCAAACCTGAAAGAAAGCACCACTCCCTGCTCAATACACAGTGTTTCGGGGAATTCACCCCTCACCCCTCATCTGACTCACGCTGCTACCTGGGGCTTCACGAGGTGTTTGTCGCGCTGGAAACAAAGCGTCTCTGTAAGTTTGTATCCCTGGTGATGGTTTGGCCTGGAGAGCAGTATATAAGTGGTGCTTTTCAGGCACAATCTTCCTCAGCCTACTCAAGCTCAACTGATGAGGGGTGAATTCCCCGAAACACTGTGTATTGAGCAGGGAGTGGTGCTTTCTTTCAGGTTTGCCGAGCGGAAGGTGCGACGTGCTCCTGGTGTGCTCCGGATGGCAGTCGTGAGTCAGTCAAGTGTCAAGTTCGGCAAGAAGCGTGTGCTCCTCGTTGGAGCAACCAACTTCATGATAAATATTGCTACTATTATTATGTGAACTCTCATTACACTGGTATGCAGTATTACCTTCCACATACTTCAAGTAGTCATTAGTCTAGCATGGCGTCATAATTATACTATTTATCTCAATTCAGTGTTTTCCGAAGAATAAAAAAAAGTATTGCTATTTTAGTAATAGAAGAGGAGTGGTATACCTTCACAGCGGCATCAAGATAGGAACGATGGGGTGGTTACAGCCCGGTATGGGTGTACCAGGCCAGAATCAAGTGACTGCGCACATGAAGCTGTTCTGCTAACACCCATGCCCATGGCGGCCATGCTACTAAAGACTAGCACTGAGTCTGTACACGATGTCATGTTTAACTTTAGGGGATTACAGCACTGCCATGGCATGATGATGCACTGGCGGAACCCCTGATACTGATAGTGATAACATAAAGATCGGAGTGCGAGGCACTCGCCTGAGCTGAGTCCCCGCGCCTCGGCTGAATCTGCAGTAATGTCTTGTGTGTGTGTATTGTACGTGTGTTGGCTTGTGATCGAGTCTCTCCAGGTTAGCAACGGTCGTCCCTGCGATGCATGTTCTCCAGCGGTGAAATGGTGAAGTTTTATCGATCGCTCTCCTCACGCACACTCTCTACAAAGCGGATGCATGCCATCCGGTTGTGTCTAATGGAGCTAGACATCTGTTTAATACACCGTGTGTAGAGATTCGAAGGCATTACTCCGTTGGTTAAAACATCGAGCTCCGAGAGCAAAGCTAAATCAATGATGATTGTAGAAATAGCTAGTTGGAAACCAGTTCAGTTGTATACATGACTATTGTAGCGTTAGTATGAAGAGCTCCCTTTTCTTTATAGCGAAAGGAAAGGGACATATGGATACGAGTTAGTCATTACTCTTGTCAATTTCGCGCCTAGTTGCTGCACTTTCTGACAGTATAGGTATAGTATCTAGTTACAGTGGTGGACAGTTACTCTTAACTCGTATCCATATGTTCCTTTCTCTTCTCTATTTATTATTGGCTCAACATCGGAGTTTCGTTTCATACTGCACTCCCTTTTCTTTCCTGGAGCCTATTTTACTTTTTATTGGTAGTATCCAACCTCATCTGGTCATGCCGTCATAGGAATGAAAATCTTGGTATGATCGCAGGCATCTGCTGCAGACTGTGTTTATCATGACATCAAGAGTCTACCTCCATGGACTCTTGATGCCATGCAGTACAGAACCCAGATTGCTAGTGTGCTCAACACCACAAGGAAGAAGCAATATACTGTGTTGTTGGTTGACAGCATGTAACACGGTGGAGGACACCGTGTTCGGAAACAGTGACCTTTCTACAACCATCCACGGTGGAGGGCCGCTTCTCCTGGACTGGACAGAGCGCACGAGATCAGGAAACGCCGAGTAGCTGCATGCTAGTCCCGCCGGTGCGTTTTCTAGAAGCGAGCACTCAGAGACACCTGGTTCTGTACTGGCCTTGACGCCAAGGTGAAGAAGGACCATCTCACGCCATGTTCATCGACCTTTATTACATGAGCTATTAAATCAGAGGAATACTTTGAACGTAATCTGCGAACTGCTTCTCTCGGAGAGCCCTCCCTGCAAATGCCTAAACAGACCTATGGTACTACAGTCGTCCCTCTCTAATCCGGCACTTTATAATCCAGCACCCTCGATAAACCAGCACAATTTTCAGTAGCCAAATGTCCTCTTCATGCACATTGCAGCAGTAAATCAGATTTGTTAATCCAGCACCCTCCCTAATCCAGCAGATTTTCGTGGCACAAATGGTGCCGGATTATAGAGGGACCACTGTACTAGTATATTGCTTGATATTAGATAAACCTTGTTTTGTTATAAACACGTTGTTGGGTGACAGCATGCAACAAGTTGGAAGACCACCGTGTTCGGAAACAGTGACCTTTCTACAACCATCCACGGTCCTAGAATACAGAGGGTCACTGACTCAGAACCGGGGCTAACAGTAACACCCATACGGTTCAGATGGTCGCAAGATCCGGGGCTCTACCAACCATGGATGGTGTAGAAAGGTTACTGTTTCCGAACACGGTGGTCTTCCACCCCGGGTTTTCAACAAAACAAGGTTTATCTAATATCGAGCAAGCTCCAAGCTGTCTGGAGGGTCATTGTCAATATCAATCCATATACCGGAATTGTCCTCGCTGTGGTGATGGTGATGTGAGTGCAGAGTTTGGATCGGCCAAGAGCGCAATGTGGTGGTGTGGTGTATTGGATCAAGCAATACTAGTACCATAGGTCTGTTTAGGCATTTGCAGGGAGGGCTCTCCGAGAGAAGCAGTTCGCAGATTACGTTCAAAGTATTCCTCTGATTTAATAGCTTGTGTAATAGAGGTCGATGAACATGGCGTGAGATGGTCCTTCTTCACCTTGGCGTCAAGGCCAGTACAGAACCAGGTGTCTCTGAGTGCTCGCTTTTAGAAAGCGCACCGGCGGGACTAGCATGCAGCTACTCAGCGTTTCCTGATCTCGTGCGCTCTATCCAGTCCAGGAGAAGCGGCCCTCGACCGGCCACAGCGGTCGTAACACCGCGTAAATTTATTAACGTTCATGCTCAGGTGATCATGGCAAGACAGAGCGCCCGCTCCAGGACTTCCGATGTTAGTAACAACGAGCAGGCCTGCTTCGGTGCCATACACATGCGCCAGTGTATACGTCACGCGACGCCAGTTTTAATAGAAGGTTTAGCAATGTTGAAAGAAATGCGACGCCTGCTGTCCAGCTGTTGTCCTGTCAATGGACACAGGATCACACTGGCATGGCAGGGTGAATGGCTGGCCCTTGCTGATGAGATCAGCGAACATGCTGCTGGTGCTACATAATACTCAGGCTGATTGTGAATGGCAGTCAAACTCTCCTAAAGACAAACCGAAGACGGGCAAAACTCAATATCTATCCGAGCTGAGGTCTGCAGCTAGCGAGGATCCTAACAATATTTAGACTCTTGACAGCCTTCACCATGATAGTACCGTTTTGTGTCACCAATGACGTTGCACCTGGCTGAAAGGCAAGGCTATGCCATGAGTCAAGATGGCGGCCAGCAATGGTTCATGAATATCCTGGAAGGTCTCGCTGGTTGACACTAATCACTAATGTTAATAATAACATGGAAAAATGTGGGCACAGGTTATGCGATCGAGTCCACCAACCAAACCAGATTTTGAACAGTCAGACGTGCACAATCTAGCACAAAAACTGACAAGGAGTACTGAGACACTCCACGGCATGAACGTTAGCTTAAACACTGCTCGATAGCGCTAACCAACGGCCTTCCAACTTGGAAGGTTCATGGATGTTAGTGCTAATTCCAAAGAGGAGAAGGTAAAGCGCCATCGAGCCGAGCACAAGCTACATTCCAATGCTTCAAGGAATGCTGGCGAGGAATGACGGGAAATCTGGTTTAGTTGGTGGACTCGATCGCATAACTTGTGGCCACATTTTTCCATGATACATTTTTTCCTTGGCTCACCATCTAAATATTAATAATAGTGTCATTTTCATGGCATACGTATACGCGTATGTAATAAGCACAGCTACATGACTATAATGTTAACGTGCATTCAGCGTCGTACCACTGGCTTGCGGCAACCTACCAAACATCATCGACGACACCCTGTTCTTAGAGGTTTTCTGTGGCATTCAGTGAAGCCTTCAAAACTGTGTGCTGTAAACTTGTTTGTGGCCTTCAAAGCTGTAGAGAATCAGACAGGAGCCATGTCGACAGGTATGATGATGGGACCCTGAGCGTGGTGAGAAATCTTACGATGCCGGAAATGACTACTGCACTCACAGGGGAGTACCGAACAGTTTGTTCTGAATAGATCGTGATCACGAACATTGGGTGAGGTTATCGTTGGAAGAAGATGGCGTCCGGAGAGAGAGAGAGTACTTTGTATATTCTGTATTTTTATTTCTAGTATAGGGGATACACCACAGGCCAGAGCTAGAGCCTATCAAGGCGGCTTCCACATGGGGAAAATAAATTTTAATTCGATGGGGCGGGGGAGAAGATAGAGAGAGAGAGAGGGGGGGGGGGGGATATGACCGCAAAAGCGATCAGCAGTTTCCGAAGGCAAGTTAACTGCATGGAGCGTGACAGAACACCGCAACAATTACTATCCATACATGTACATCTATGACCAAACCACCAACCATTTACATCAACAGAAACTATCACTGCCGTGGTGTACGTCCACGTAATGCTGCTGGGAACGAACAACGTGTTATCAACACGCCATTGGGTATCCAGTTGCATTATAATATTATGTAATGGCATTCTAGGCGATCACACTTAAGTTCATGGCGACATGACCAGACATAGGAGGCTCTCCACAAATAGAAATGAACAGCTGCGGAGTGCCTTTCAGAATTATGGAATGCAGAATGATGCTGTGGGTCTGAAACCAATTAGGGGATCATAATACCCTTACGCTTGGACACGTCTGATGACAATGAAACCGCGTGCCATGCACCAATGCCCAGTGGAGGAGCAGTGCCATGCGAAGACAGAAAATCACTGAGGCCGTGAGGGGCAGTGTAGGAGCAGCTCACCAGTGCATCTCATACACTGACAGCCGGATAGTGTATGAAGTGGTCTTGTTCATCATGTGACCTTCTTGCCTTCACCCAGACCCATGTTAGAAGTATTCTAATCGAATCGCACCTTTGTTCTGTGCTATGGAGTAAAACCAAGCATGTACACAGAGACATACATACTCATGCACACACACACATACATGCACGCACGCATGTTGCGCGCATATCCCGGTGTTTGTAACTGGGGCGCGCCCTGGTGTACTACGAATCAACCATGCCATGGTGACGATGATGCTGCAGTGCAGTCCGAGTGCACACGTCATCGTGGCGCTTCTATTCATCAAGGACTAAGTTTAGCCTGACCCGATTCTGTATCTATTGTGATCTGGGGTGAATGGCTATTATCAATATTGACGTGAACAACTGAACATACTAGTATGCTAGTACCTAGTTCTATTAGACTTATTACAGACCTGAAAGACTATTTTGCAGTACGCTTTGTTTCCCTTCTGTATGCTTGTATCCACTATTCTTACATTCGTCTGATGGTCGATTCAGTTCAATTCGTGAAACTCAGAGTTACGAAACAGCAACTGCTCGTTCTTCTGTCCGTATCCTTACATTGCATATTTGCGTGGAACCACTAGTGAGTATCCTCTGTCCATGAAAAGCATGGTACTATTCCAATGAGGATACCATGCTGTGTCACCATACCAACATATGCACTAACATATTCTCTAATACTAGTAATAGCACGTTTGAGGTTTCTAGTGTTTACAGTACAGAAGCTAACACAGTATATGTAACAGCCCCGGTGCAGCGATAAGATGTGTGAAAATGTGTCAAGGAAGGGATAGGAGAGGCAATATCTGCAGAGCATTAGCAATGCCATGATGCCAGTCGTTGATCACTGCACGCCTAGTGTATTTCAGGAGGTGTCTATCATTATTTTTTGCGATGCAGGTGCAGCTAGACACCTCTAAGCAAGACACCGTCTACATGTCAAATACACTGGCACAGCACACACCACTGTTCAACGAAGTTAGTCAGTGCCCATTACACTCTGCAGTCACAGCTGCCAGTACGGCAGTAGCAAGGCAGGCACTATTGGTGGCCGCTGGAGTAGCGACGTCAGAGAGGCGTAATTAATTAAGGTTAAAGATGATCCAATGTCAGCATGAAGCAGGTGACAGCTGGATGACAGTATGTTGCTATAGGGGATACTCGGGATTAGAGCAGCAGCACGCCAGCAGCTCAGTATTATAGTAAGGTACCAGTCAAGAACATTAACATGTACCCAGTACTGCAGTAGTCTGTACTGTGGTCTGTACTGTGGTCTGTACTGTGGTCTGTACTCTACTGATGACGGACGGAGTGAAACTGAAAGAGATGCCTTACCATGCTTACCAGTGCCAGGCCAGGTCTAGACATGCGTGCATGACTGAGCACATGCATGCCTATGAAACAGCACTCGCAGCAGCAGCAGCAGCCTACGCTACAGTCTACACTGATGATAGCTAGTAGGGGAGTACAATCGCAGCAGGGGTGGCAGTAGCAGCAGCACAACCGCTTCTTGAAGGTGTGGGGTGCATTTTACCCGACCATCCATCTCCGAATATGCTCACTTCTTGCAGGGTACAGCTGGAAGACGGGTGATCAGAAAGAGGACGCTGGTTTACAGAACAGAGTAGAGTTGAATAGGAGGCAAAGAATCAGGAGACCAAGGACCAAGATCCTAGAATTTGCTATTGGGATAATAGCACGAGGCACTGCTAGTCCGTGGTAGACTCTGGGTAGATTTGCATCGCCGCGGTGTGTGGCATGTGAAGTGTTTATCATCTCAGATAAGCAAACGTTTCCGATGATCGCCCACAGTTAGCTGCGACCTGCTGAATATTCAACGTGAAATACTCAAACACCGAGAACTGTCAGAGCAGAACTCCTCAGCTGATCTGCTAGAAATACTCAGTGAGCATGGAATATAAGTTGAGAAGTCGGCACTGTTATGATCCGCTGAGTGGATCACTTTTCACCAGCTGTGCCGTTTTATTGCGACCGTTTTCGGTACTATTGGTGTTGCTGCCTGCTATGGTGGTGGCCCAGATGCAAGGTGCGATGCCGCCGCAAATGAACTACAACCCATCCAGCAATGAACGTAAGTTTTGTGCCTGCGAATAACGTTGTAACTGCTTATCATGCAATATGCTTTTCTTACGCCCTCCCCTCTGTGTGACATTGTGTATTGGCATGGAGTGGATGCAGACGACCATATTACCAATATGGTATCCTTGGGCCACCACACAGCAACATAACATGATAGGATTACTAGTAACTGGAGAGAGAACGTGAGGCATGTATCCTATTGTTCGCGGACGCCCCTTGTGGATTTGTGGATATACTGCTGTAGGCTATAGTGGGTTGGCTTGTGAAAGCAGCAGGAAGGAGGGTATCCCAAGACTACCTCATTATCCTTTCCACCAGCGAGCGGATTTTACTGGAACGTGTACTCGAAGTAGTTGCTTGCGCGTTTCGTATACGTGGGTTGTCCTGTGTCACACGGCGTATTCGTGTGTATTCCTACCTTCGAGTAGCGATCGTGTGCACTTGACTGCATTGTAATGTATCAATTGGTGGCGTTTTCTATTTGCTTGAGGATCAAGGCGATTTTCAGATAATCAAAGATGCGAATGTGCTTGAAATCTGCTTCGATTCAATGTCGAGTGAAATAACAACAACACTTCCTATTTCTGCGGTTACCAAGTTAGTTCATTTTAAAGGAGGCCGTGGTGTTTCGTGCGATGGTAGCACTAGAGCGGACTTTGTATCGCCCGAGGGTCCCTTTCTCCAAGTCTTTAGCACGGGTTGATCGAGAGTCTACTGCTGTACTGCTAGTCCCACATCACGAAGGTTGCTGGACACTTCCTTGGTCGTTGAAAGTGAAAGTGATCGGTATCCGGTTTCAGTGTGTTTCTTACACACCGTTACCCAGCACAAGGGCCTGTAGAGTGTAGAGCGGACATCCTCCCACAGCGGATCATCCTGCCAGCGCATCGGCAGGCCAATGGTCATGCCAATGATATGATATCTTCTGGGTATCTACCCCCGCACCATTCTGCTGCAGTCACAATGCAGCGTAGATTTACATGTATCTGTGTGCATACCTTGGCATTAGACGGTCCAATGGCAATGGTGTGAACAAGCGATTCAAGTATCGTATGGTACAATCCAGAACACATCGGGCAAGCCATCGAACACACGCGTAATGTGTCTTTGTCTCTCAAGGCTAGTCGTTGGCCCAGCACACATAACCCAGGAATGGAGTGACCGGACCGACGACCCACTGCAGAAATTAGGCAAGCCAACGAAGTGCACAATGGGCCGATCCAATGTACCCGTATCACTGCGTAATCGCTGCACACCCCACCATTACCTGAGCCCAGAAACCCACGAAGCCACAACGCGATGGCCTCAGTGGACACTTCAAGTTAGTTCGGAGATGCAGTGAATGCAGTATAAGTTAGTTCGGGGATGAAGCGAATGCAGTTCAAGTTCGGGGATGGTGCGAATGCAGTTCTCCAGAGGTCCAGGTAATCGTAAAATATTCTATGACTCCCTGGTGTCAAGCGTGAGAGTGTTGAATGTAATAATGGCGAATTCTTGCCAATGTGCCATTCGACCCGGCCAGCAAAGATACTCGTATACGCTGCGCCGTGCTCGGGCCTATCGACTGGACGTAGAGTGGAGGCATAGGTGACAGCAAGGTGACTACCAGTCGCAGATTCAGGCCTTCTGCTGCGGGAGACCTGTCAGCCGAGACTTCCGTGTGCCAGTAATTTTCGTCTCCGCTGGAACGTCAGAGGGTGACAGTCGCGACTAATGGTGCGTCCTGGCCAAGATGGAGATGTCACTCTGGATCTAGGTGAGGTGCGCTGAAGAAGAACAGTGACTCGGAGCAACAGACTGATCTTTGGATGCGCTACCTGCGTCTCAGGCAGTCCTTCGCCAATTCGACAGCACCCGTCATGACTTGCTACTACTACTGATTACTGTGGAATCAATACGATTATCGGTTTCATGAGCCAAGTCACCTCACTCACAACCGTCACTCACCGTGCACTGGGCCTATCTGCGGCGTCGGGCCTAGCCCTACGTGTTCTGCGAGGAGCATCCATCGCTACCTAGTACCTCCAGCAGTTCTCTGCCGCAGTGCTACCACTGCCCCTTTCACTGGGATACTGAGCAGAGACTAGACTGGCTTGGAACATGCACCAGTGGGCTGCAACATTCTCGGGGCGGGGCCTCCTAAGCAATTATCTTTCTTCACATTTTCAACTCGACCAACATGATGGATATGTCTATACAAACGTGCACTCTGCAGATCTGATATCTACTGCGTGGTTGTCTAGTCCTGACAACCTGCAGCACTTTGACACCACAACTTGGCACAAGTCCTGACAACACTACATTCTAGCACTTTTGAAAGCAGTGCAGTGCATACCCGCTGCTGCTAGTATTGGTTTACTCTCCTCCCATCGCGTATCGTGGTCTTGTACTTAGGAGGGCACTAGGGGATCTAGCCCTCACATGCCACCCTGAAAGCAGAGCAGTAATCTTGTGATGGTCATTGCGCGTTCACACTGTACTGCCCGGCTTGGAGTTAGACATCTGCAACTCGTCACGTGCCACTCTCATTATAAGAATGTATGGGGTCAAAAAGTTGCTATGCCGCTTTTATCGCGTTCCCATTACACGCATGACTTCTCCGTGCCTACTCACAGTACATGTACAGTACATGTACTGTAACAGCTCTTGTAGAGGACTGTGTCAGAACATTGTAATTTGTATCGACACGAATAGTTTCGTCTCTCTGAGTTTTGTGAACGCTCCAGCACATTCACAGGTGTTCGTATGCGCGGCGATTCGAGTGAAAACAGAATAGCGCGAAACCAGTGAGGTGCGATGTGTGGATCATGGAGTCAGCGTGTGGTGTACATGAACCGCGCTGATGCAGCGCATGACTTTGAGTACCAAGGTCAGGAGTCGCGTAATACTGTTGTAATAGTATACTGTTGTATCTGACGAAGCAGCAGCACTGTAATGTATGGTCACCATGATATTCCTAGCCATACACGTACATGTGCACCGATACATGTACACATATTGTGTATTACAAAAGCAGGAAGCGCCGGTGTGCTTTTCCTATGCCTCCCGCGCTTCCTGTGCAGTATTCTGTTCATACTCTCACATTTTGAATCGTGGAGTAGTGAAGTACACTGTAACGGTATTGTGGTTGGCGTGAATGACGATGCAGCACCCGCAGCATTGCCTTGTATCAATCCTGCAATGGACACAAACTGATCTTTGCAACAGGGTCCCGAAATGTAATCCCAATGTCCTTGTCTCTGCCTCTACCTGCTTCCCCTTCTCCGTTTCTTCTCTCTGCACGTGGCCTGTTCTCTCCTTTTGACTGTGTCTGTCTTCCTCTGTCTCCCTGTCCGCCTCTCTCTTTCTTTCTTTCTTTCTTTCTCTCTCTCTCTCTCTCTCTCTCTCTCTCTCTCTCTCTCTCTCTCTCTCTCTCTCTCTCTCTCTCTCTCTCTCTCTCTCTCTCTCTCTCTCTCTCTCTCTCTCTCTCTCTCTCTCTCTCTCTCTCTCTCTCTCTCTCTCTCTCTCTCTCTCTCTCTCTCTCTCTCTCTCTCTCTCTCTCTCTCCTCTCTCTCTCTCTCTCTCTCTCTCTCTCTCTCTCTCTCTCTCTCTCTCTCTCTCTCTCTCTCTCTCTCTCTCTCTCTCTCTCTCTCTCTCTCTCTCTCTCTCTCTCTCTCTCTCTCTCTCTCTCTCTCTCTCTCTCTCTCTCTCTCTCTCACACACACACACACACACACACACACACACACACACACACACACACACACGCCTTCCATTTCTCGCTCTCTGCTGCATGTGGCGATACATACACGTGTAGGTCCTAGTGGCATGCCGGATTGCATGACGGATCTCATGCGAAAGGCCGTTCTACCCACTAATTTCGTCGAACGCTACGTGGAGATCTTCCGGCAGCAAGGCATTGACGAGGCATTACTCTCCGATCTACCCTTCACGGACATGCAAACACTGTTTGTCAACATCGGAATCAGCCGAGCTGGCGACCGGATAAAACTCTTCCGTTGCTTCAATCCCGGTAAGAGCCGTTGTGGTTTTCCGCTAGGTAGGGTATATGTGTGATGAGTAAACGCTTAGACCGACTGTCCCTGCTGTGTTGCACGCAGTGGTGTGGCAGCATGGCTTGCTTGTTTTAAAAGAGCTGGTATTCACGATTCGATAAATCAGACATTGTACATGAATGTTTTGCACCCGCGGGGGGGGGGGGGGGGGGGGGGGGACTCTCCAACCACAATCATTGGTTCTAATTACACATGCCACCGTGTGCCTCTTCGTTATAGTACGCTGTAGTCCCGTGTGGTCGTAGATCGTGTGGATTATCTTCCGTTAGAATTACTTGGAACATGATTGAAATGAAAAACTCGCCCGATCGGTCGAATAGAACTACTGATTTACAGCATACAGCATACAGCATACAGATGATATCTACAGCATACAGCATACAGTGATACACACTAACAGTAACACTCAGTCAAGGCAGCATACCGATCGTGCGGTTTCAGTTTCCATTGTGAACGACAGGCTCCGATAGCACAACCGCACTCCACGAACGAGTGTCGATCGGCTGCCCAACACATGCGGAGCTTAGCGTGAAAGCAGATGTCAACACCCGCCGTTATGGTGCATTATGTGTGTTTGGGTCTGACCAAGTAGGGACACGGCAATAACTGCTGCTCGACATTGCGAGCGACAGGATCCGATCGTGATTTAGACTGTCGACAGTGAAGCCACTAAGTGATAGCACCTGCCCAGCACCTGCCCACAAAATACGTGGTAACCGTGAAAGCTGAATAGAAGCTGAGAATGATTTTGTTAGGTACCCACAAAGGCCACAATGCCCCGTGGCGAACCGCTCTCGATCTCGCTCTTCCTCTACTGCTAGTAGTCCTGCTCTAGCTCTGTTGCACTGTTCAGGTCCACGTGTGTGTCAGGTTTGGCAACTTCCGATGGTTACCCGGGCACTACCCAACTCGTCTCATTATAATCTCATTGCCGCAGTTCACACAGTTACATGGGACTTGTTTTGGTTGGCAGGCGGAGGACGCAACGCCGTGTTTTGAAAACATGCTGTCAACCAAACAAGGCTTACCTAATAGTAATACCTTACATGTGACTTGTGCAAGTCATTCGACCCTGTGCCTAACCCCTCGAGATCGGGGCAATGCCCTATTCATGGTAATCACCTCGGCAGGAACTGCCCTTGCCCGGGTCTGGCCACAGTCTTGTACATGTACTATAGTAGATCTACCGGATGTCGTCACGTGAAAGAGCCAAGATCGCCGCCTATTCAAGTTACCATAGCAATACTCCCCCTCCCCTCCCCTGTGCCTACTCCTCCCCACTTTTTCGTGCACTGAAGTGTCGCTGAAGCCGAGACTCCCCCCCCCCCTCCTCCCCCCGGTCGGCGGAGATGCTCCAGTTTCACCACCACAGCTGCGTCTGCAGCCACCTCTAGCTCTATCAGTATCAAGTATCATGCAGTACTCTGTTCTCGAGGTTCGTGGTTTCTCGTAAAAAATGAAATAAAATAAAATAGCAGGATAGCATCATAGCAATAGCATGCTAGCAGGAAGTGCTAAAAAGAACTTCAAAACGCAGTAAAATGTAACAGTACATGTATTTCACAATGACATTGTGTACATGTACATGACTTGTACTTGCGAAGTACTTGCGAAGAGCAGAGAGTCGGTCATGGTAAGCTCGACTAACGTCCGGCTTTGGAAGCAATTGCCGGTATCTGCTACGCATCAGCACCGAATTCAGACTCACCATACCATGGCAATATTCATCTGTGTCGTTGTGCTGTTGGCGGTTGCACATTGAAAAGGTAACTAACGATTCTTTGCTTTTCTCCTTGTTGTTGTTGTTGTTGTTGTTGTATTGTTGTTGTTGTTGTGGGTTGTGACTGCAGTGACCCAGCAGAACAGCATGTGCTCTCGCAAGCAGTGTGAGAACGGTGGACTGTGTCGCTACAATGTGGACACGAAACACTTCACGTGCAGTTGTCCGGGTGACTTCTGGCCACCGTTCTGCAAGACCAGTAAGCTAATCACCAGAAGATTTGAACCGCATTAAAGTGACACACTGCAATCACCCAGGAACAAGTTCATAAATGACCAGAAAGATGGGCATGCCAAAACGCCGTTGTACTGATGTTATGATTTAGTGCTGGCACTCCCCGGGCCGTTTGGGTATCAACCTGTACAGCGACAGGGCTTCATCAGTGCGTTGTTTATACACACATTGACTGTGGTACAAGACAAAGGCAAATATTTCCATTTGATCATTGGATGATCTTCACCTGGGTATGCCATCCGCTCTTCACTACCTTGTTTGCTCTTCCTTGAAAGGTTTTAACTGGACGTTAAAGTCTGATCTGTTCGTTTGTTTGCATGTTGGTATGTGTGTGTGTGTGTGTGTGTATGTGGGTGTTTGTGTGTGTCTGTGTATGTGTGTGTGTGTGTGTGTGTGTGTGTGTGTGTGTGTGTGTGTGTGTGTGTCTGTCTATCTGCCTGTCTGTGTTGGTCTGAAATAGAAAAGGTGCGTGATATGGCAGTAGTGGTACGAGAGCTGAGTGAGGATGTGCACAAGCTGAAAAGTATTATTTCAAAGATTGGTAAGTACTATTTCATTGCCATCGTTGATTTCTATTTTGGAATTATGTTTTTGTTTGCTTCCTTTAAGAGTCGCATACGGTATGTGCTTACACTGCATATCTTGAAGCAAAGCATGACATGCACACATAACGGTTAACTAAGTTACTTCGAAGTACAGTAAGACCACCGTGACTAGCGAGTAGCCTGGTACTACAGACCACTGCGCCAGACACGGACGGTCTTACATTCACAGTTATGGCTGTGCGGTGAAAACCTCTAACTAAAGACCACCTGCCACTAAAGACCGCTTTTCTCTGGCCCCAAGGGCAGGGGGTGGTCGTTAGTCACAGGTTTTGCTGCATTAAAAAGAGGTAACGGTTAGCCCATAGTCAAGTCTGTCCGTATGGGCAAGAGGTGCTAGAGACCTCCTGTTTCCATGAGACAATGACACAACTAGTGCAGAGTGAATATTTGATCGTGATTATAAGAAGTGATTGAGTGGTTCATCCTCTACTTGTAGTACATGTATATTACTGGTGACTATAATTATTATGATCTCTGCATCCCTACATGCCTGTACACACTTTAAACACTGTAGGTACGACGTACAACAGATGGGGATCAACGGCGTGCCCAGCCGGATCCGAACTGACGTACGTGGGCTTCATGGCCGGGTCGTACTACTCGCACGCTGGCGGCGGAGCAAACTACCTGTGCCTGCCATTCCAGCCTCTCTACGACCGTTTCAACAGCGGCGTGCAGAAGCTGGGCCAGATTGCCGGCACGGAGTATGAGTTCACCAGCAACTCCGGCCAGTCAACGTCACCCCTGCAGGATAGAAACGTGCCGTGCTCGGTATGCTACGCCACCGGCAGAACAACGACGTTGATGGTTCCTGCGAGAAACGACTGTCCACCCAAGTGGGTGGTTGAGTACACCGGGTACCTGATGACGGCGCATCACTCCTCCGGCAACAACCACCGCAGCGAGTACGTCTGCGTTGACGATCATTTCGAAACGCTTCCCGGTTACCATGGAAACACTGACGGCGCTCACCTCTGGCCAGTGGAGGCGGGCTGCGGCATTGGGCTCGACTGTCCGCCGTATCATGCCGAAAAGGAGCTGACATGTGCGGTATGCACACGCCAGTAGAGAATGAACCGTTATCCCTTCACTGCATGATCTGTGTTGAGTCATTGTAGGTGCACTCGTGTCATTTGATTGTGAAACTTCATCCCTGATGAACTTGTCTTGTGCTTCTTATAAAAATAGATACGTCAGACATACAAACCACAGAACCTTGAGGAAGACCAAAATTACTTAGCAGAGTAGAATATTTTATCAACACAAAAACGCTTAACCCCACTGCTGAGTGCTCTTGGGACCCGTGAAAAGCCATTGATCATGCTGCTAGTTGCTCCAAGCCACTTTTCCTATGTCCAACATGATGCCTTTTGCAAATATTGTTGATTTACCAATTGCAAGCCTGCAGCCAAGTTTCGTCATGTGAGTTCACACACACACACACACACACACACACACACACACACACACACACACACACACACACACACACAAACACACACACACACGTGCGCACACACATGCACACACACACACACGCACACACACGCATTATGCTTTGTTATTTGAGGCACTCAGACCAGGGAGTTGTATACAGCATTCTCTCTTTGCAAGCCGTCGCTGCCATTTCGAACTTGATTTTATGAACACCTCACGTGCACGTGAGGGTATTATTTGCCTCCATGTACAGCCTTGGACTCTATTAAACCAGAAGTACATGTACGAAAGCAAATACACTGAACAGAACTATGATGGAAAACTATCAGATAATATCGAAATGTCTGTTCTTGATGGCTTGCCTGTTGCACACGGAAGCAGCATGGGCTGATGGAGCTTTCAGTAGCGACGGGTATCCTGTCTCTGTCTGTCTCTGTCTTTCTCCCTCCCTCCCTCCCTCCTCCTCCTCCTCCTCCTCTCTCCCTCCCTCCATCCCTCCCTAACAAGGTCGAAACAGCTAGCTGACCGGAGATTGAGTATATGACTACAGTATAATTATGTCCCACACTTTGGTTGCATAATTTCCTGATCAGTCTAAGCTACAAATTACTGCAGGGTCAGCAGGGCCTGTGCACCCGCAAAATCGGTCCCGAGATCCACTGCACATACAAGTAGTGACTGTGAATTCGCGACAGTGGTGACCTCCAAACCTCAGGACCGACAATGTTAAAAAATCCCCATACCCACCATGCTGGAACAGGTGACCATGTAACTATTGTTTAACCAAAGCACTCCATCGCTGACCACACTGCGGCGGGAAGGAAACGGAGCTAAGAATGATGTTGGGACTTGGACGGGAGGGCCGGTAACCAGGGGTAACACTAGTAGAAGACTGTAGTCCTGTTGGAAGCAGACAAGTACTAGTAGTAACTACAAGTTACTGCAGTCTACTTCTCTTTCTTGGAACAGGACTTTGAAAGAATAGAGGTACATCTTCAATGCATGATTGATTCCGCATCGCCGTGTGCTGACTGCTGAGGACCGCCGTTGCACAAGGCGACAGTATACCTGGTATACAGAGGATCAAATGATCAGAAGCAGGTAGGAGATGCATTCACCAGGCGAGAAGGATGTGAAGCCGGATTTCCCTGCTCCTTTGTTCGGCGCAGCAGTTGCAACAGCATGCCAAGCCAAGTAAAGGCCACGCGGCACCATCTCCAGATGAATGCGCAGTGGAAAGCACTTGCTAACCATAAAGTGCCACTTACAGTACGGGTAGAATACTAGTAAGTAGTATTGCTCGCCTGCTTCTACAATGTGCTGTAGGTACTTCTCACAGCTCTGAATACCCCTGTGAGTGTTCTGAAGGTGTTCTTTCCTACACCGTCACGAGTACACCTGAAGGAGGTTGGATGCGTCAGATTCACTGTGACGAACATCGCCACACCGGACAGTGATAGAGTACAGTACATGGGGTAGATCATGGTAGATACTACTACTAGTTCATAGATCTACGTTTGCTTCCGATCCATGCTACCGATAATCGGCGATATTAATTTTTAGCGTGTGTATGACTGTCGTATAGTGCATGCTCACCACAAACAATAATAATAATTATTATTGTTTGTGGTGAGCAAATAGCATAATTATTATGCTATTTAACCACATAGCTAACCCGGTACACGTGACGTAGCTGTGTTTACCATGATTGTGTTCCCCCAGCAGGGCCAGGGAAACTGAGAGTACAGGATAGGATAGTAACAGTTACTATCCTATTACTGGTATGACTCCTCCTGTCGTCCCGAGTCGATACTACAATAGCTAGCGCTGCTCACTTTACTGTGCGGCCTTTTATTGCGCATTCGAAAGGTTTATGGTCTGTAGCAGAGCACACGATAAGTCAGTGAGTGCACTTCCCTGGAGCGTGAAGCCACTGAAGCCTGAAGGGGCTTCCTACATGTAGATCCAGTGGCAGTGAGTGCGAGGCTTGCCAAGTAAGTGCCTGATGACTGATGACTGATCATGTGGCCGTCCACATGATCTCCCGGAGCTCACTGCTCAGTGCTCAGTGCTGCCAGATAGGAAGTCCGTGCTACTTGTAGATCTACAACACTGCAACAGTTACTAAGAAAAATAATTGTGTGACAGTGTAGCCTACATACTAACATAGCCATAGGTGTAGATCTACACTACAGGACAGCTACACGGCGTCGGTCGGAAACACCACTGATTCAGTGATTGCAGTAAGTGATACCAAGGCCTCGGCACCTGCTGAGACTGAGGAAGAGAGCCATGGCACAGTCCGACGGAGAGGTGGAAACTCATCGACAACCGGGTTCCAGCGACCAAACAGAACGTTCGCGGCAGGGCAATGGTGTTGGTCGTTCGAAGAGCTTCAAGCATCGGGGCGAGCTGGAGCGACGGCCATCTGCGCTGCAGCGTCTCAAGCGTCGTCTCTCGCGCCAAAAGGATCCCATACGCTTGGTCCTGCTGGGGGCGTGCGAGGTAGGAAAGAGCTCCATTCTCGCACGCATACGAGCCAACTCGTTTCCAGTCGAGTATGAAGCGACGTTCAGCGAGCGCCTGCAGCATTCCATGATGTTGAGGGGACGGCTCCCGGAGACAGTAGAATTCTTGGATGTGACTGGAGCTACGGCCAGTGAGTACAAGCCTATGCGAGAGCGTGCTATAGCAGAAGCAAACATCTACATCCTGGTGTATTCTGTAAAATCTCAAGCATCACTGCAGTATTTGGAAGGCGTATTTGAAGATATCCAGGAAGCATGTCCTCATCTGGGTTTCGACGACATCGGGCCGAAATGTTTGCTTATAGGCAACCAGGCAAACGAGGAGAACCTAAAGGAGGTAGTGGCTGGAACAGATGCAGGTGAAGAAGCATTGATCATTGCCCCACGAGCAGTCTCCGAGGAGCATGCACAGACATTTGCCACAAAATGGAACATCAAAGGCGTCATCGAGACATCAGCGTTGACTGCTTTCGGCATTGCAGACATAGACCGCTATCTGCGCAAAAACGTCCAAATGATGACATCGCGTTCCATTAGTGTATCGTCCGCAAGCTCCAATGATGAGAGCCAGGGAGCGGGATCCTTCCTGACACGCTTCAAGTCTATGATGCGCCGCAGGGGACCGTCGCCAATACCCAGCGACACTGAGCAAGGCTCGCCGGCACGCAAGCCCAGCTCAAAACGCAACAGCAGCACAAGTACTGCAGGCAGCATTGGATTCCTGTCGGCTGGTCATGGCGGGGGTCTGAAACGAAGTGAAGACATTCGCCATAGTTACCAGGGACCGAAGACTGTCGGGCAGGCAACTCCAGGAGTCAGCAAACCCCGTCGACGAACCCTCTCTGCCTCCATTCGCCGCTCCTTCCGTCGGAAAAAGAAGGCACCATCACGGGGAGAGTCTCCAGCAATTCCGGAGGCATCCTGGAAAGAGGATGCCATGTAGTAACAACCGTGTAGCTGAACAACCTAGCTGCTGTCACACAGTCAAAAACAGTACAGGCATGCAGTGTCATTGGTAACTGCGAATGAACACGATACTCTTTTTTTTTTTTTGCGGAAGGACACTGTCAGCTGGAATACCAAAGCGGCTCAACGAGTCTGGTGCTCACGGCTCAGAAATTCATCCCCGAGGAGCTGATTTGGCAAGGGACATGGGCGATCAACTCTTCCGATCTGCTTCCCCTGCTATGCCTGGCTGTGCTGGAGAATGAGAGGCACTGGTTCGATGGCAATGCTATTGCTGTGCATTACCGGGAGGAACGCTAGCCGTTCTCAATGGGATATTGTGATCATTATGTGTTACAGTGCAGCTGCTAATCTACTGTCAGCAGGCGGCGGCTTGCTTTTCAGGTTAGCTGGTATGGCGCCACACCAGCACCAGAAGCCCGCTAGAAATAGCTTGCTTAGCTGTGTTGCATGGCTTGCACTTGACTGACTGCATAGTTACTAGGCATTGGCATCTATTCAAACTTTCCTCCATAGCCAACTTGATACAAGACAAATTCTCTACTTCTCTATTTCAAAGCTACTTGATTCGGTGCCCTGTTTGAATTGTTGAGTGGACCAATTCCAAGCAATACAATCTACTAGTATTTACGTTTACATAGTGATGTTTACCTAGTGATGTCGAGTGCCAAGAACCAACTCAGTCATACTTTCCTCTCATCAAATTTTGATTATAACTGTTATTTGCAATCTCGACCTGGCCGGCATTAGCTTGCACACTGACTTGCTATCAGTTATCTGACTGCTAAAGGAAATCTTTCAATGTCAATCCTGTTCGCCTTCCACCTCTCTACCATGGGGGGAATTACTCTGCAGACATTGGGGATTACTCCTATCAGCAACAGTACACCCTTCTGGTTTTCACACCAAAATAATTTACTCCAGTGCAAAGTGGAACTCACTTAGGGACTTGGGCTGCGTTCTTTTAAAATCCTCTCGGAAAAGTTCGAGACTCTCCTTAAACTTCGAGAAGTGTTCTTATATCCTTTCCAAATTTTAGGAGACTCTTCAAAGCTCTCCGAACTAACTTCAGAGGTGGTTGAAACTTGCAGAATCCCCGCGTTTTGGGGTCAGCGCATGCGAATTACTGCTAAAGCCACGTGTTGATCATGAGCGTACGACATTACCTTTTCGTATACGCACAGTGCCTACTACATTCGTGTCACTCAAGTTTGCGGCCCCATTGGCGCTTCACATGTACAAAAGATCTCCGAATTCTTCGAGATCCGTTCCTCAGTTATCCCAGTTTCTTCGACTTCCAGGAGAAGCTTCTCCGAGAAGCTAGAGAAGATAAGCACGCACCCTTAGTACGTGTACTATGATAAGACATACACGGAGATTGTGTGGAGCACGGGCACATTGGCCCACACTGAAGTATGTTGGGATAAGCATGGCCTTGGATACTAAGCACAGTTTCCTGCTGCTGTCCATGTGGGGTACACGTCTTACCAGAGTTTTACCAGAGTTGCACTGTACTACAGGACCACTACAGTGTAGTGCTGGTAGAGGAGCAAAGTTATCACCGGCACAGGGCAATCAACACTTCTTGGCTGCAAGTTTCACAATGATCAAACAAATACTTCATCGCAAAAAAAATACACAAGCCGTTGGCACAAGATCCAAAGCAAGGAATACGGACGCTAAGCACCGCAAATTTTTCGTTCGAGTTTGCGAACTGGATTGCAAACGTTTGCATTTTCATTCAGAAAAGCAGTCGAAACACGAATCACGGATTCGTGTCAGGACAGTCATAAATTTACTTTGTTGTACTGTCTGTACAAATGCACGACTTGTCAACGTCATGCAAATGCGATTTACGTTTGCTAATCCTCGTAATAACGCGAATTTCGCCGCTGAGTTCGACTTTCATTGGAGTGTGAACACGAAATTCGTCTTGCCAAACCTCCGTAACAAGGAGGATCTCCCCCCCCCCCCCCCCCTCCCCCATGCTATACAAGCATCTGCCAGCATCAGTCAGAACTGTCTATCATACATACTAGTGATAGAATGCCCTCCATGAGTATTTTCAAGTTTTTCTCTTCTTTTCTTCAGATCAGGCCTAGCCGAGAACGCAGGTATTTCCTTGGCTCAGAACTAGAAGTTGTCAACAAATGGAGTTGACCAGCACAATGCAATTCAAACAAAGCAGCAAAGCAGTTTAAAAAAGAGAGAAGAGAAGCAACGGGGAGGCAGATATGTACAGTTGTCGGCTCAATCACCAGGATTGACCTGTAAGATCTGGTAGAGAATATCACACTATGTCACATTTATGTACAAGAAGGCTTTTGGCAATTGATGAGCAATGACAGTATACACGTCACCAACCAAAGGGGCCGAGGAAAACATCTTCTCTGCGAGCGGAGAGTCAGAGAATCTTGCCTGTTTCTTTGCAATACTTCTCCAAATGCTACTGTAACTGGTAGTGTCAAGTGTTCCTACAGTAGGGCTACCACACATGTCATGAAGGAGTTCAAAGTAAGGGTACGTACTGACAGTTGGACAGGTTGCACGTTGCAACGTTAACTGGCTGAAGTCGCAGGCTCCTCACTGGACATAGGTACATCATCAGCTGAGCTCGCATCGCTACAGCACCAAAAACAAGACGGTAAATTCAATTTGATGCAGGGCACAACATACGACCAAATTAATGCCCCCCCCCCCCCCCCACATTCCCACCACAACTATGCAACGATGTATTCAACTATACTAGATGTAGTACATTTGAATACGACTTTCATCAGTACAACCTCACAACAATCAAATGCACATGCATTGTGAATCACAATGACATGACACATCGCCTTATTAGTACACAGCTGACCTGGCTGCTGGCTTGGCTTCTGGCTTGCTTGCTCCATCCTGGCCAGACGTTTCTGAAGAGATGAATTCCTCCCACTTCTTGAGGCGGTCGACTCGCTCAAGGTCCGTCTCTTCAATCTGATAGCTTGTCACGCCATCGTAGAGTTCTGCTTTCAGCTGACGACCAGCGTACCATCTGCCGTTCATCACCTGTCCAACACAAACGCAGGAAAGAATTTCAAAATTCAACATTCCCTCAAACTAATGGAAGATAATAATATTATCTGTAACATGGGAAATTGTGGGCACAATAATAATAATAATTCGTATTATCAATAGTCAAAAATCTCAAGATACAAGATACATATCTATACAACGAAACTGAAAAAATACAACTTAGAAGTGACTGTACCTTTACACATTCTTCAGCGCCTTCGAACTCCTTGAATGCCACTGACAGTACACCTTCAGGATGCCGCTAAACACATACCCAGACAGACAGACAGACAGACAGACATGCACACACTCACACACACACACACACACACACACACACACACACACACACACACACACACACGCGCGCACACACACACACACCTGGTCCTGGTACTGGTTAACACTGCCATTACGGTCACGTGTCCCCTTACGGGGCCGACAATATAGAACGACGAGCGGGACCATGTTCGAGAGAGCCATCTCCAGCAGCTATGGATCTGGCTTATCATCGGAAACGATTCCTTTCACGGCTGCCGCTAGAACTGGTCCATCACTCTCCACAACAGAGCGAACATTCCATGAGCCAACGCTCAGAGTCGTTCCAAGTCGTCGTCTTCGTGCGGTAGTTTGCTCCACTCGCGGGCTTGCAAAGCCTCGCACACACACACACACACACACACACACACACACACACACACACACACACACACACACACACAACTCCCATAAGGCTGTACTCACACTACTTGAAAAACCGCATACAAGTGACTTACGTGTGAATGTTGCCACGGTGACGGTTGCGAAAATGAAAAAAAGCCCTTGAAAGCCGCTTGAAAGGTTTCAGCGGAAACGGAACCCTCTTCTACGAGGTTTTTTGCTTTCAAGACATTTGGAAAGCTGTGTGAGGTCAGGAGGCCGGAGTACTATTGTACGTTGAAAGGCTCCAGAATATTTGTCATGCTTTGTTTCCTCGTGGTCGTACTGCTCCTGTACATATACTTGTAGTTTCCTTTTTTTGCCTGTCATTTCTGAATTCTGTGGTGTTTTTTCCGAGTATTTTCCGTCTTCTTTCTTCCAGTAGCATCCCGTTGTTTTGATTGCCGTTTCTGTCGCATTTCTTTTGTACCATTGCTTTTGTACCGACATCATGCCTCGCGTAGTGTTTTCTGACGACTTGGAGAAGAAGCTCATCGAGCTATGGAGAGAAACCTCTTCATCCGTCGACGTCGACGATGTGCTACTTCTTCGCGAGGCATGGCGACTGAACTCCACGATACAAGCAAGATATAACTGTTTCTATTTTTCTCATGAACTGAAAATTTCAAATAAGTTGATCGAGCGCAAAAAAATTGAAGGAACGCAGCCTCGGGATTTGCAAAACTACCACATGACAATCATGTTTCTCCATGGTAATTTGCTGACAAAAATGTTTCAAGTCGTCACTGGAGTGCAGTGTGCTTCGAAAGGCTTTTTCAAGTACTTTTGTCTAGTTTTGAACGCGGCATTCGCGTCAAACTTTCAAGTAGTGTGAGTACAGCCTAAGGTAAATCATCCCATACTTGTAAGCTGCCTTGCCGAAATCAGCCTTGGACTTGCTCACCTAGCCCAACATCTAACTCCCATCTGATCTACACTTATTGCAAGTCGTGTGGAAGTCGAGCACAGGTGTATTGCAGTGCTTCTCGACACCCCGAGAACGGAATGCATCCACAGACTACCACCGGGTTGTACTTACATCATAAACAATAACTTTATGCACCGGTCCACACTTCTCGCATTCCCCTTTCAGGTCATCACGGACTTCATTGATAAGTAGAGCATCCTCCTGCAAAACAGAAATGAAAAAGGCATGTTGATTGATACTGGTACGCAAACACACAGCTCTCCAACAGGCGATAAGCGATATCAAAACTGTAGAATCCCCCGGTCTTCCGCACTAACTCCCTGCCTTCTCACTCCCTGAACCCTTGTAACAAAGAGTGGTTTAACAACCACTCTTTGTGCCTTACTAACACGTACTCACCTCGAACTCTTTAGGTTCAAAGCAATGGTGAAAGATGACAATCTTCTCGTTTTTCCGCTTCATTGGTCCCTTCTTCGGCTCATTCCAGCCCAACAATCTGAAACACAGAAACACATGTGGACACAGCAACACAAGGAAAGTAGCAGATTCTGTAGTTAGTACAGATATGGAAAGCAAAGCTGACGACATTAGAGTCCTGCCAAATTGTAACCCTAGAACTACTTTTCCACTGCAGAAATGCCTGACAGTGTCACTTGCACCTTCGGTCATCTTTCTGTACAGAACTAGCTTATAATAATGTACAAGGGCGCCGGAAGGGCTACAACTTTCACACCAAGGTTGCCAGGAGAGCGCCCAAATAGGCTGTAAGTTGCAGCATGCAGGCACAGTGACCAGGTGACTGGTGTATGCATGAGGACGTGACCACTTACTCAACCGAGTTCGATTGGAAATAACGCTGCATCATAGCCTTTTCGGACCAAAACCAGTCGACCCAGCGTCCAAAAGACTACAACATATGGGCCAATCGTGGTCATCCGTGCTTTAAAGAACGAAATGGCGCTTTTAGTGACATTTTGCATACAAATCCCCATCTAGTAGGGCGCAGTCACCCAGTTTCGGTGGAAGTGCGCGAGTTCGATTGGGAATATAGGAGGAAGGGAGCATCTCAGCTTCATCGGACCAAGACCATTCGACTCAGCACCCTGAAGACTACGAGTAGTGAGAAGCAAGGTAGAGTGACTACCATCACAACAACACTCACTTTTCTTGGGCGCTCTTGGCATTCTTCTTTTTCGGTTTCTTCTTCTTTCTCACACTGGGATTAAATTCACCTTTACGCTCAAACTGGGCCTGAGGGAAACAAAAAGAAGAAGACATTTGTGGCAGCAAGAAAACTATCCTGATTACACACCTGTAGGGACACACACACACACACACACCATGTAACAGAGTGGATGCCTGGATGGACATACTGAAGTACAGTTCTGCTCAACGAAATCCAGTCGCGTCACTCAAGTTTGCGCCTTGCACCTTTTCGCAGCCCAGTGTTCGCAGGTCTAGGGCTGCGCAACGTCCGGCGTGCACTTGAGTGACGCGACTGGATTTCATTGAGCAGCACTGTACATGCACCACAGTGTTGTGTAGAAGCAGAAAAGCTCTTATGCCGGGTGACGTCATTTCAAAATTTAGACCTCGACCTACTGGAGATACTGATACATTTTGCCAGCGAAAATTTCGGAAACTCCCTGGATCTGTGACTTGGACATGCTCCCAACTTGAAAGTTACATTTACATGTAGGTTGATTGCAATCGTAAAACAGGTAACTATACCAACACATGTATGTAGAAGAGAAACACTTAGAAAAAGGGACACACTTCACTTCACTTCAGGATTCATTATTCTTGTTCCTTTGCTCTTGCATGTACACCACCTGAAGAGAAGGCTAGAAAGTATACTCGTGGAACTTCCAAAATGTTGCTGACCAGTTTATATCCAGCCCACTGATTAGTGTTATTGTGGTGCAAAGCCAGTCCTGAACTGTTGCACGGATCATGCTTGTAGTAATCACAGTTTATGTATATGTCTATCAGCACTCTAGTGCTGCCTTTCACGATTTCTGCTACAATGTGGAGCACGCCTGCAGCTGTATCTACACTGTACATGTACGGCAATTTGTGTACTACCTGCTTGGTGTACTGTTGTGCATCATTGTACTATTCTACGCATTCATTCCTCATGCTGTTGTACCATTCTTCACGTCAGCTGACATCTGATGCGCGTATACTGCTTTCGCGCGATCTTTTGACTTGAACGTTTGAAAATCTCCGCTTCTGCTTCGAGAGAAGCAGAACGTCCTGTGTACTGGCAAGATGATTTCCACTTGAGTCAGACTGAGAGTAAATAATACAGTCTTGTAATGGACCCAAGTCGTGTGCTATCCGAGGCAAGTTCTAGTAGAACATTTGCTATTGAAGAACCTGAAGTGTGTCCTTGACATATTCTACTGTTACAGCTACATGTACAAGGGTGATAATGCCCACTCACTTGTTGCACTGAAATTGTGCCACTGCCGACCATACTGCCATCCAGTATCTGGATGGCTAATGCAACAGACTCGTGCTGCATAAACACACAGTAAGGACACAATGAGATATAAAACAGGATAAGAAATTGAGAATGAAATTTACAGTAAAAAACCTGATGCGCCGTCACGAACAATACGGCCAAACGTACGTCGTGTTAAACTACTTGTTATCGTACTCAACCCGTTCACGAAAGTGTCATGCATGAGGAGTACCGTTAGATATTGGCTCCGGTTTTGTACAATTCGTTTTCGCAAAGCTCCCCCTTCCTTTATCTCTGATATTGCTGACCCAAGTTGGGGTGGCGTCTTGCTTTGCTGTTTTGAATTGTAATTAGACCGCATTGTCATGGTCTCACCATCGTCCTGTAACATTCGGCATTCTTTGTTGCTGTCGGACTTAGCTTGTGCACGTTTTCGCTGCGCTCACCGTCTCCTCTTCAGTCCGACCTAACCGTGAACCTTCCAAGTTGGAAGGCTGTTGGTTTGCGCACTGGAGATTTGTTAGAGCTAGGTCTCAGGTCGTTGAATGTCTCAGTAGCCTGTCAGTTTTGTGCCCTGTTATTGCACTTTCTGACTGCGTATTACCTTGTTACAGTCGTGGATAGTTGCTTCATAACTCGTTCCCAAGTGTTTTTCTTCTATCTTACATTTCTTACTGGTTCAGTGTCCGAGTGAAATTTAAAGTCTGCAAATTCGAGGGAAAAAATTAAAAACAACAACTTCAGAAAAAACCATAAACTAAGTTCCCTGCATGATACCACGTGCGCCTCATGTTAGGAGTAGGGGTGTCAACGAGTAGTAGGGTACCCGTGCTAGCCGTAATTTTATCGGGTACAGTAGTAGGGTAGCAATTAATTATTTGCACCTGAGAATCCGATCGGGTAGTTGGAGTATGGTGGGGTTTTTTTTGCCACGATGCATGTAAACAACATGGCTACGTGCTTACTGTACACTTTCTATGTATCGCAAGTGCACACTCACAGGACAAACTGTGTCAAAAATACCCGATAGGGTTCCCGTGCTACCCGGATAAAAATACCCGGACCCATTACCCGAACAAACCCCTACCCGTTGCAGCCCTAGTTAGGAGCAGCCAACATCTACATTACACTACATGTACACTAGTCATTTCCCCTTGGCTACATACACAGTACCTCGACAATAAAGTACGGCTACAAACTTCACAGTACAGTTTTTTATAAGAAAGGTGTTCGCTCCCCACACCGGAGCTCGCACTTTTCATCGCCAAAGTCGCTATCAATATCAAGTACTATTTTTTTCTCAATTTTTCTGATGATTGTGTTCCACGATGATCACTATTGTGGTAGCCAATCATGATGAATTCAGCAGGGCAGAGATAGCATATTCTTTGCCCTAACGAGTGTTCGGTGGGAAGATAGTTGTGATCTAGTAACCTCCTATAAGAGGGCATATACTGACGGCATCTACTCTCCTAGCAGGGCACCTATTGATAATCTTTATCCGCTTTTTAATTTGATATTGAATTATATTATAGAACCAAGCACTTCACCTGTCTTCGACTGCACTGAGCGAAGAAAGGGGATCTTATCAGGGCAACCTTCACACAACTCCTTACAGCTTGCATTGAGCATGACTGGCTATCAACATCGGTTTTCTCACTTGAACAGTCAGAAGTACAAAGGAAACTTTAAAAACCCTACAAATGTGATTGAGTTTGTGACTTTTGTCTGTTGGGCATGTCCGGAATGCAATCAAAAGCATCTGTACTCAGGCTAGACCAGTGTATCCTCCAAGCTTCGCTCTTCAGGTATGAGCTTTCTGGTCTTGCCCTCATGCTCAGGGCTGATTCCATTCTTCGCGAGCCTGGATGTATGCTACACTGAAGCTGCACTGCACTTTGAAGTACCAGAAACATGGAACATGAATCATGCACCAATACTCTCATTGATTCACTCCAACCACTGCAACCGCTCAAGTGAAAGAGATCACCTGGCGTGCTTCAGAACTCCACTGCTGAACAAAAAAAAGTAGGGGGTGGGACAGGGGAAACAAACTGATTGTTAATTGTGTAAAATAGTTTTCTCATCGCCTGTATGGCCTTAGGACGGGGGCACCACATCCTACTGCCACGGAAGCAGTTGCTGGGAGCAGCGAGTTCATGAGTAAGCCCCAGGAGAAAGAAAAAACAGTACAGCGTGCAAAGCTAGCCGTCCGTGCATTTTACTCCCCCTCCGACACAGCCACTACCTACACCTCGAAGTCCAAGGCTGCCACGGCATTCAACATCAGCAGACAACTTTTCCGACATGTGGAGTGCGAGTTTAGTGATACTGGTGTACTGGAGTGGATCAAAAGTGGTGAACTGCCTCCTCCTGCTCCTACTCCTGAATATGCAACAGAATGGAGCCCAGTGACGGTCGAGCCGGCTGCAGATATCAACATGGCGCTAGTGCTGGACAGTCTCCAAAGCAAATGCAGCCGAGTTGGTGATACGGCCGAGTATGGTCGTCATGGATCTGTTGGGCTGTACCGTGAAGGCAGCAAGTGGGCAGTCTCCAAAGCAAATGCAGCCGAGTTGGTGATACGGCCGAGTATAGTCATCATGGATCTGTTGGGCTGTACCGCGAAGGCAGCAAGTGGGCAGTCTCCACAGCAAATGCAGCCGAGTTGGTGATTGGTTTAGTTCTAATCAGTTGATAATCTTACCTCGTCTTGTCCACCTGTAATTGTCCAATATTAATAAGAAGACATTCCGTCTCCTAACTACTTGGTGCCTTTGTAATTGTGTCAATCTGAGGGGCAAATAATAACCATAAACCAGGGATTTGTCAACACGAGTATGGTCGTCATGGATCTGTTGGGCTGTACCGCGAAGGCAGCAAGTGGGCAGTCTCCAAAGCAAATGCAGCCGAGTTGGTGATACGGCCGAGTATGGTCGTCATGGATCTGTTGGGCTGTACCGCGAAGGCAGCAAGTGGGCCATTGATGCCATGCATGCATAACGGTTCCCTTGCTCACCACGGATATTAACGCCGGTGCGATGTGGCCAGAACACCCATTTGCCCCTTCGCCATGAAGTCAAGCTGGTCAACTTCATCAAAACGCTGAGGGCTTCGAATCTCAAGGCTGGAAAGTCCCTGGTTGTCGGTGCAGCTAATCACCTAATCAAGGGTACCAAGCTGGCTGAGGAATTTAAAGACAAGAACGTGTTATACACCCACGTGGCATTACGGCTTTCGGCAGACCTATGGCATAAATGAAGAACCAAAATCAATTGTAGATGGACAGGCAGCGCTGGACAACAAGTGCATGGTACAGCATTGTGATGGAGGGCATGATTCGGTGTGGCATTGTGGTAGCCAATCCTAATTTCAAACCCGATGAGCCATATAGCGCCATGTTCTTTATCACTGATCCCGGCATGGTTTTCGACTGGGACCAGACTGGCTTCGCGCTCGACCAAACAGAAGATGGGAAAGTGCCAACGGCGAAAACAATGACCGTCGACAGTGATGATGGTGGTACCTGCATCGCCAACAAGTCCAGCGTTCGCTGGACTTTCACCGGAGGGTCATTCATGTCCGGCAACTCATTACCAGGTTGTGGCACGCCACCTTCTAAGAGCATGCAACTATCCCAGATAAAAGACCCTCTCAGGTCTACCATCATCGACCCAGATTCTGGTAAAGGAAGGCCTTGTCAGTTCTACCCACATCCAAGTAGCGGCTTTTCATATAAGTGGGCGCTATTGTGGCTGAAGCAAGCTGTTGGGCTGTGCGTTCCCATGAAGGATGGGAGAAAGCGTATGCCTTGTGCTATGGTTATGGTGCTCACACACCACTTCCCATGGTCATAACAGCTAAAGAAATCGGTGTGGACATCCAACTCCGTGTCCCCCACGCACGTCATGTGTCCCAAGTTGCTCATGTGGCCAACTTTCCGGCATTCAAGAGGAAGGCTAGGCAAGCAGCGTCCGATCTGCTCGAGAAGGTCATAAGTGGTCAGCCACCTCACCTTGGAGTTGCCGATATGCTAGCCACTATCAAACAACTGATGATCCCCGATAGTGAAAGACATGGCAGTTGGATAATCTCCTCCAGTTCACAAAATTGAGCATTTTGGAATGTCTGGAGCAGCGAAACTTTTTTTCATGCATGGGCCTCTTTGATTTGGGAAGGTTGACTCATATTCGAAGTCAACTTATATTCGGGAAAATACGGTAAGTGCATGTATACCTTCAGGTAGCAACAAAGCCCATCTCCCTTCAGCTGCTCATCCTTTGTGCGGTACAGCTTGATCTTTGGCTCCTCTGCCGGCACACAGTAAACCACAGGAGAAAGAGAGAACAATGCTTCAGGGATGAATTTATCCGGTATCGCATCGCAGTTTGCTACGCAAAATCGATCTACTGCTTCTCAAAAATGACAGTGACACACAGAAAGCTGCGATACATACATGTGCATGTACAGGCTATTCATGCTTTTTGTAGCTTACGAGATTTTGCATAGGAAAAACTGCTATGCAAGAACATGGCAGTAAATTCATCCCTGTGCTTAACGGGATACTGTTCAACTCTTGTAGAATGGTATAACTATACTGTCTTGAAGAGACTAGTGCACTGATTCTATTTAAGTATATATGAAGACTATAACCATAAAGTGGGCTTCTCAAACAAGTCAGAATCCTGACAAACGACAAGTCAGGAAACCAAGATTGCCAACAAAGGATAAAACAAAAAAACAGTGGACTGGGGTTAGGGACCTATAAGAACAAGGCAGTTTGTACTTACCAGTAATGTCATCATCCTTCACGATCCCACATTTTGACATGAGGTCATAAAATTCTTGTTCTGAGTACTCCACTGGCAAGCCTTGATGCACAAAATACAGAGACGGATAGACATAATTTATCACTTTGCTGTAATGTTCACAAGTTGAGGGATACATTTTGCTGTAATGGTTACACCCTTTGTGGTGCTATTTATCCATACATTCCACTGGTTCTGGTTACTTGTATTTCACTTGATGAGAAAACACGAACACTGATTTGTGAAATTCTTGAGTCCTCGAGTCCTGATGATGGTCGCAAAGAGCTTGAAATTTAAACTTTTTCTTGCCATTATAGATAGAGGTGATAGAAATAGAAACAGAGATAGATGGATGGATAGATAAATGGATGGAGAAAGAAAGAGAGAGAGAGAGAGAGAGAGAGAGGGGGGGGGGGGGAGGGGGAAAGGGGAGGGGGGAAGGGGAAGGGGAGGGGAAGGGGAGGAGGGGGAATAGAAACCCAACATTCTAAAACGGCACAACATAGACATGCCCCTGCACAGTTGCAGCAGGTTGATGAACAAGAACCGTGCGCCCCATGGGAATGGGCAAGACGTCAACTTCATTACCAGGCATCTCTTTCCTTACCCGAGACATACACATTGTTGTTCTTGGCCTCCTCCATTTCGAACCAGGCTACAAGATGAAACAACACAATGAAATCAAACACAATGAAATCAAACACAATGAAATCAAACACAAGATGAAACAACACAATGAAATCAAACACAAGATGAAACAACACAATGAAATCAAACACAAGATGAAACAACACAATGAAATCAAACACAAGATGAAACAACACAATGAAATCAAACACAAGATGAAACAACACAATGAAATCAAACACAAGATGAAACAACACAATGAAATCAAACACAAGATGAAACAACACAATGAAATCAAACACAAGATGAAACAACACAATGAAATCAAACACAAGATGAAACAACACAATGAAATCAAACACAAGATGAAACAACACAATGAAATCAAACACAAGATGAAACAACACAATGAAATCAAACACAAGATGAAACAACACAATGAAATCAAACACAAGATGAAACAACACAATGAAATCAAACACAAGATGAAACAACACAATGAAATCAAACACAAGGTGATACAAAATAACCTACAGTAGCACTTCACATGGGAGCTATTGTAATGAGCCACTGCCCAACATGGGAGCTATTGTAATGAGCCACTGCCCAACATGGGAGCTGCAAGACCTTTATCATGGGACAACAAGTGCAACCAGCCTACTGTCGAATCAGCATGCTGTAACGCTGCATAATGCTGTAACGAGGAGACTAAGACTTTCAAGCAAAGCTTCACACTAAGTAAGACCACTATAATGTGATAAAGTAGAACAGATCCTGGGGCAATGATACAACATGCATAGTTCAGCTGCATACATTACATAAAATATTGTGCTCAATTCGAAAAGCACAGCAACACCGAACACTGCAAGGCAAACTACGCGAGATTCACCGAAAAACATTTTCAAATGTCATTGGTGATAAACTCAAAAATGCAGTCAAAATGTAGTCAAAAATGGCCCTAAAAAGACAATCCCATCAACGCAAACATGAGTACATAATATGTACAGGTGTGTACCTCTGTGTGCATCAGAAAGAAAAATCACACATGTAACATGATGTCTGTTTTCCAACATATTCAGTTACCCAACATGGCCCCATTCCTGAAGTGGTCGGATGCGTGACACTCAACCGTATACATGTACATGTGTACCTACAAGGGTCTGATGCGGCCTTGCGCTTTTTCCCTTGAGCTTGTTTGCTGGGATCTTCGCCCTCCGTTGTGCCCGCAGCACCAGCAGTGCCTGTAGCGTCACTAGGAGCGCCCGCGCTCTTTGCCGCTTTGGAGCCAGGTTTCTCCGGCTTCTCATGCTGGGATGCATTCTCATTCTCCGCATCTTCTGTGGTTGGAGGAGGAGGCTGACTGGCGGCCTACAACACACAGGTAAACGTGGTGAGCATAAAATCCCAAGCAAGCAAAAAATGGAGTGCACCAAGACCGAAAACAAGAAGGGAGCACGCAACGTTGGCACCACTCTGAATAGCAATACATGCACGTAACGACACAAACCCAGGGATCCACAAGTATACGTTGGTCAATGTTCTTGCTGCTGTGTCGACTGGAAGGCCTGATGTGCTTTCCGGACTATACATGTATTTGTAAAAGAAGTGCAACAGATGAATGAACCTGACAACTGCCTATGCACAATCACCAACCACACAATCACACAATCACCGACCACTCAACAAAACACCTACCTGAGCAGCAAGAACCTCTTCTACCGGCAGCGCTGGTGCTGGCTTGACAACGCCATCTTCCTCGACAAAACCGTACGAGGCTTGGTAGTATGCCATGAAGTCATCATCAATCTGCACCGGCACAAGAACCAAAAGAAGAAAATGTTGACACGGGCTCTACACAAAAACCTGCTAAGTGTGACCTTAGTACACTAAGGCTTTCACACCGTACGATCTTCGTTGCACTCTGCCATACGATTTTCCTTTCCCTGGCTGTAAAATCAATGTGGGACGCTCTCGCCCACGCGGTACTTTACGGTAGAAGCAGCAGCCATTTCTATCTTGTGTCATCAGTGGAGTATACCATGACTCCCTAAACTGGTCTCAATAAGGCCCTCTGCAGACTACGTACATAAAACATCCGGTACAAAATAATACCTAACAAAAATTTCACGGTTCGCGTGAGACTAGGCTGGAGGCCCAGTTTTCCGCATCCGCAGGAACACCACCACCCTCTAGGATCAAGGCATCCGCAGGAACACCACCACCCTCTAGGATCAAGGCATCCGCAGGAACACCACCACCCTCTAGGATCAAGGCATCCGCAGGAACACAACCACCCTCTAGGATCAAGGCATCCGCAGGAACACAACCACCCTCTAGGATCAAGGCATCCGCAGGAACACCACCACCCTCTAGGATCAAGGCATCCGCAGGAACACCACTACCCTCTAGGATCAAGGCATCCGCAGGAACACCACCACCCTCTAGGATCAAGGCATCCGCAGGAACACCACCACCCTCTAGGATCAAGGCATCCGCAGGAACACCACCACCCTCTAGGATCAAGGCATCCGCAGGAACACCACCACCCTCTAGGATCAAGGCGCAGATGCAGCTCCTAGGCGGTAGGAGGTGGGTAGATCAGACCCACCACAAAGTGGTCAAAGACTGAAAATCCCATTCACTGCATCTGTGTTTCCCTCGCGCCAGGCCACGAGTAAAACCTAAAAGGCAACAATTTCCCAAGCCTGAATTCAGATTGCATTTTACATGCAACATACAACTGCCTGGTGAAAGTACGCTAAATACAGGAATGGTGCATTGCACAGTTGTGCTCGGTGCAATCCGACCCACAGGGCATATTTGGCGCCCTCTACTTGCACGGCCCTTGATGCGCTGGAAGTGGTATGAATACGGGTGGACGCACACATGTCCCACTACAGTGATGTAATCGGAACTGGTCCAGGCTGTCAGCTAGCACTTTGGGTGGGATTTCAGTGAGCGTAATTGTACAAGGGTTCACACTCTGCCTGAAAGGACTGGGTAACTTTTCAGGCTTCCCGACAAATTCTTGTTGTCGCCTTGGAAATTTCTATGGTACCATATGAAATGTCACTTAGTAAAGCCGGGCTTACCGGTATTCCTGTAGAAGCCGATGTAAGTACTAGGGTTCTATTCATATCAGGCTTCTATTCCAAGTTCCAATCAGGTATATCTACATGTATGTATGTCAAAACTTAAGCCATGTATTGCCACATGCAGTAGAGAGCGGGCAATGGAAGGTGTGTGTGTGCGTGTGCATGCGTGCGTATGTGTGTGAGAGAAAGAGTGAGAAAGAGAGTGAGAGAGAGAGAGAGAGAGATGGTTGCATCAACCTCTCCTGTTTATCTGCTATTTCTTGCTGCTGGTGGATGGAACATGCTTCCACTACTCTGCCCGTGCCCCTCCCCGCTGTGTGCCAGGCTTCCGGCACGGTCAGGAATTAGACCAAGGCTGTCGAGTGCAGTATGGTGTACAGCAACGCCATGAAGTGTGAAGGTCAGACTTGCCGTACTAGATTGAGTTGGATAATTGTATTCATTTATATTTCCCCCGCATGTCTCGCATTCTACGCATTTCTACGCATTTATTGACATGTATATTCAGTCTCTTAAATGTCAGCAATTCCAAAAGAATCATGACATGATCGTCTAACTTACTTTAGGAAAATAGCCTTGTCTCATGGGGTCCCATTCGTACCCTTCACGAGGACCCGTGAAGCCAGTACTTCTTTCAGCTTGGCCATTATCATTTGATAGGTTTTCATCGGGAGCATTTCCAGATAAACTTGCTTCGCCAGTGGCACCAGCGTCCTCCTCGCCCACTGCTTGATATTCCGCTTCTTCAGCCATCAGCCATCAGAATGTGATCACACACTTTCACGTCTGAAGAGGACGACTACGAGAATACACTCCACAGCACGAAGCTATGGATATGAATCACTGGATACGGACAAAATTTAATTGTAAATCTATCGTTCACTGATCGTCAATTTCGAGATTTCATTTCAAAACGTGGATATGGCGCGAGCAGAAAAATTATTTTTCGAACCAACGACACGTGCACAGCAATGCAATGACGTAGTCTGGCCGCGAGCGTGACGTGACGATGACGTGAAGCTTTGTTGCGTAACTAAATTACTTACTGTACTTGTCGGCTTCGAGTTCGAAAGATTTTGTTCAAACCAGGGAGTCGTAAAATTTCGCGGGTCGAGTGCAGTAATCCTCGGATCGTGAAATGTGTGGCGTGTCGCCTCCCGGTATTTTACGACTCCATGGTTCAAACATGATTTCGATTTCTTTGTCTTGAATTTTTTGTTTTGAAGTCTGTTTCTAGTTCTGCAAGAGCGTTGTTGTGCTGTGTGTGCTGTGTCGCTTTTCTTGCAAGAGAAATGGCTACCTACAGAGCTAAGCATGCTGAGGACATGTCATCAGAAGTAGTAGACAGCAATCCGTACAGTCGTCTGATGGCTCTGAAGAGGATGGGCATTGTAGACAATTACCAAGATATCAGAAACTTCACAGTGGCGGTCGTAGGTGTTGGTGGTGTGGGTAGTGTGACGTCCGAGATGTTAACTCGATGCGGTATGGGAAAGCTTATCTTATTCGACTACGACAAAGTGGAGATGGCGAATATGAATCGACTGTTCTTCACCCCAAATCAATGTGGCCTGAGCAAAGTCGAGGCAGCAGCAGCTAGCCTGAAGCAAATCAATCCGGATGTGGACATTGAAACGCATAATTACAATATCACAACTGTCGACAATTTTGACCACTTCATGAGTCGCCTGAAAGCGGGCTCCAAGACTTCGGGACCAGTCGATCTTGTTCTGAGTTGTGTTGACAATTTTGAGGCACGCATGGCTATCAATACCGCATGCAATGAGCTTGGTCAGACATGGATCGAGTCAGGCGTCAGTGAGAATGCTGTGTCGGGCCACATACAATTGGTTCGTCCTGGTGAGACTGCATGCTTCGCCTGTGCTCCGCCGCTACTTGTTGCCGATGGCATTGACGAGAAGTCACTGAAGAGGGAAGGCGTGTGCGCTGCGTCGCTGCCCACGACCATGGGAATCGTTGCTGGCATTCTCGTGCAAAGTGTTCTGAAGCTTCTGTTGAAATTCGGTGTGGTCTCAACGTTTCTTGGTTATAGTGCACTCAAGGACTTCTTTCCCACGATGGAGTTGAAGGCCAACCCGAGCTGCAGTGACTCTAGCTGTCGGCGGCATCAAGAGCGTCATCAAAAGGAACTAGCTAGTCGGCCCAAGGAAACAGCGGCGGAGGACACGGCTGCAGAAGCAGAGATTGTTCACGAGACCAACGAGTGGGGAATTGAGGTGGTCGACGACAGCGGCGCACCGGCAGAGACGACCAGTGTCGAAGTAGCATCGGGTCTGAAATATGCGTACACCACTGATGCGAAACCCAGTGATGATGCTCCAGTTGTGGACACCGGGGACATTTCACTGGAAGAGCTGCAGAAACAGATGGCTGAAATGTCTTAGTGTTACTACATGTACTTGTGATTGGAAACAAGCATTTTATTCCACTGAGAATGGGCAGAAAACCTTTGACTTTACTTATGACAGTGTTTTGTGATGTGACTAACAACTTTGTTTTTTTAACACATACATGTAGGCTGTCCTAGGTCATCTTTGTACAGTACTTTATCGCCTGTGTAAATTTTCTTTCTGCACTATATTCATATTCCCCGGTTTATTCTCTCTAGTTTTTGCTTACAAGTAAAATTTTGTTTTCTAGTGTATCCATTTTATTTTCTGCAATACAGCTCCCTTTAATCAATTCCATTATTGCTTTACCGGCACCAGTGTCGGACAAGTTGCTAGTGCCGACCATGTAGACACGGTTCCATGCAGTCTTATTTGAATCATGTCCAATACACTGTAAAGTAAACTGCAGTGCACCTATTTCAGAATATTCCAGGACAAACTAGTTGACTTGGAAATTTCAGTTGCAGCCATATGCCTGGCTGTTTAGACCACCAAATTTCTAACTTTGACGCTTTGAGCTGATTCTAAAATGCTTTGTTGGGGGGGGGGGGGGGCATATGAACCCGCAGTATCATCAAGAGTACATAGCAGCACTGTACATGGCCATGGCACCTTCATGCTCATTCAGTTTGGCCTCCCGGAAGTGACTGTGTGTCTTTGTGTGTGGTGTGAGCGCACGTGAGTGTGTCTGTGTGTGCACATGTGTGTGTGGTGTGTGTGTGCGCGTGCGTGCGTGCACTGTAGCATGCATGTGTGTGTACTAGTATTTTGTCACTGGTGGGGGGGGGGGCTATTCGTGTCAAGTGGATTTGTAATTGTATGTTTCAACTGTCAAAAGACAAAGTACCAAGAGATGTACCTGCAGGCAAGTGTACACCCCGTGCAGGTGTGATGGCAATAAATAAGCGTTCAGCCAGCAGTACTGTGTAGGTACGACTCGCATGGCTTTGTGTAGTTACTGTAGACTGAGTGTAGTACAACACAACCACGATCACGAGTGCCAAAAAAGTTTTTTTACTGCAGACAAATAATTTTTGTATCATGTGTACGTACGTACGTACGTGTTGTTTCGAAACTCAAGAACATTAAAATAAAGTTACAGTTGGTTGTTGTTCGAAACATTATTGAGTTAGTGAAGAAGAACGCGACTGCTGTGCACCCTGACTTGTTGACTCTAGATGGAGTGTATTTCCACATTTTTGTCACGTAATATAAGTTACTCACGGCGTGTTCGGAGTCGACTAGTAGTTGAGATACCTAAATCCTTTCAAGCATTTTAGATAGAAAGCCTTTCCCTATCTTTTCGATATGGATGCGGAGAAGTTGCACCGTCTGGTGTCGAATAAGCTAAAGAGCATCAATTGTTTCATAGACGAGGAATTGCCAGAATACATCTTGACGATGGTGGAAAATGAAAAGCCACCCTCGGCTATGGTCAATGACCTTTCTCTCTTTCTGGCTGAACATTCGCAGTCATTTGTGGATTGGCTCCAACAGCAAGTGAGCAAGGAGGACGGGAAGAGAAAGAGTGTCAACGAAGCAAGAGGGTCGGGGTCGTCCTCTAAAAAGCATAAGCCGCCCACTAGCCCTGCAGCTGCAAACTCTAAGTCTAAGGCAACGCTTGCTGTCCAAGCCAAGGGTGCGTTAGTGAGGTCAGCGGCTTCGCCATCATCTGTAGGCGTTGTAACCCCATCCAGTGTTGTCAGTGTTGTGTCTAGAAAGCATGTATCAGCACAGCCGGCTAGGAGCAGTGCTGAAAAGCCTGTGGCGAAGTCCACTACTAGTACCGCAGCTGCAAGCAAACGAGGAACAGGCCCTACGTCTGCCTTGCGCCTTTTAACTAGGGCAATGGATGGTGCAAACAAAGACAGTGAGAAGGCATTATCAGAGCCCAAGGAAATACCCGCCATTAGTAAGGATGAAAGTCAGTCAAGTGGAAATGCGGTTGAGAAATCCGTGCTTACCCTGACAACCCGCAAGCATCGGCAGAAGCAGGTCATTGCTGCTGAAAAGTCTCATACAAGTCCAGCTGAGACCCACAGTGCACACGGATCAGCAAACCCTGTGCAGTTTAAGGTGACAATGAGCGGCAAGCAGCACGTAGCAAACAACAACGGGCAAGGCACAAGCCAGCATACACGTAACAGTGCCATTGTTATTGAGGATAAACCAGCAGCTAGCGTTCCCCGGAAGACACAATTCGTTGTCACTTTAAATGGCAAGAAGCAGCCTCAGCCGTCTGATCTCCCGCAACCCAGTCCCGCTGCCGCACTCGTAGTGACTGTCAACCAAGATTCCCTGAAGCAAAGTAGCAACTCCACCGGTGCTACAGGCTTGAAGTGCACAGTTCCTACCAACCAGTCTGCAGCGGCCGATATGCACCTCGCACATGCAAGTGGTAGAGGTGCTGTTAGCGCTGGCAGTAGTAGTTCTGGGAATTATGACATGGTCATCACTGTTCCTGTGTTGCGAAAACAAGCCAAGCCCCCTTCGATCTCCAGGGGCAGTGACGCGACTACTCCGTTACTTGTGCGTGCTGAAGCACAGCAGCCTGTTGTTAATGTCCAGGATTCTCCATCGGACTCGCCGTCAAACTATTCTATATCTTCATCTCGTTCGTCATCAAGCCTAGGCTCATCATACAGCAGCGACGGCAGCAGTGGAAGTAGCAGCAGCGGTAGTAGCTACACCAGTAGTGACAGTGACGGCGGAATGAGTCTTTCATTGGACTCTGATGATGATGCGGACCACGCGGGAAGTAATTCTCGTGTTCCTGCAAAGAAGTCAGCACCCATCGCTGTGAAGAAAGTGACAGCACAGACTGGCGTGAAAAGCGTAGCAAGTAGCACAAAGCCCAAGCCATCTAGTAGGCCGCTCTCTGTAGTCATTGCTCCGCAGAAAAGGCCAGCAGCGCCTACGTCCGGTGCACCGCCAGGAAAGAAATCCGTTTCGCATACTTCAGGCAAATCTGACGGCACCGGGGCATTGGTCGTGAAGTGCCGAAGTTTTCCAAACTGCCCTTACGGTCGGGCTTGCAGCTTTGTTCACCCAGACTGTCCCGCTGCAAGCCAGTGCCATGATAAATCCTGTCCCTACAACCACACAGTTGCTAATCCAAGGCCGACGGCAGCGACTTGCAAGTATGGCGTCAACTGCTCTCGGCTGGACTGCCCCTATACGCACCCAACATCCGATATGTGCCGCTTTGGGATAAATTGCACGCGTCGCACTTGTACCTTTCGGCACCCCTCTTCAAACCGCGCCTGGGTTAAAGCTTAATTGGCCTGTACCAGCTATTGTACAACTGCATGAAGTTATCATGGCATGATCTGATCCTGTATTCACCATGCTGTACTAGTCCAAGTGAAGAAATAAAGAAGATTTATTGGGTTTATATTATGATTGCATCGTCAAAGCTCAAGATTTAAAAATAGAAATCACTAAAACAATGTTCCTGCAATCCAAAGATCAACCATACTCGTACTTGTACAACTTGAATAGTTTTTTTAGCCCTGTGTTTTCCTATTATTATTTTATAGTAATGCAATTACTCAATCTACGTTTATTATGTGCACGTCTTCTTCTTCTTGCTTGTACAACATGTACAGCCATGCAGACTGTGTACTTTCTCCAAGACAATGACGTTCCAGTGCCCTTGATTACAGACAGGTCTACCTCACTGGCCAATTGACCATGATGATCTTGGTTGCTAACTACTTGTAGGCTGCTGCACCTGCTCCGGGGATACCATCCTCAGTGGATCCCTGTAGATATCTTAAGACATTGTCACAATGCTCCAGGCCTGAAGATAATATCGGTCATAGACCGGACACGCACGGTGACGAACAAGTGTGTGCAGGACACGTTCGCATTCCTCAGCCCTTGCTGCACTGTTGCTCACATGTCAGGCCATTGAGCGGATTCATCAGCCAAACTATTCTTCATCCACGCTGCGGCACAGGGATCACTTCCATACTACTCCTTGTCCGGCGGGGGATATGGCCACTGAGTCGGTGCACTTGACACTTCACTGTCCTTCTTGGCATCAGCTTTCCCCGTATACAGCCCAATGTTGGGTTTGTAAGCAGGATTGTATTGGTTACTGGTTAACCAATCAAAAAGCCTTGGTCTCCCGTTGTAACCGACGTCAAAACAGCTGAGCATAACAGCTATCATTCCAAATTTCCAGGCATCTATTCCGGCTGATGGAAATATTCTCATTGCTATGCTGTTCGATTTCAGGTCAGGAATATCTACCAAAGGGGTCGTCTACTCCCAGTGCTGCTAATCTTAGTAGAGTAGACAAGAATAAGAATTCCTCGATGTGTTGTGGGTAAAGAGCTGAAGCAACAACGAATTACTTGTGATTTAGTTGCCGGGGCCAAATTGTTTACGATAATCAAGAGTGATTCAAGACCCACAACACAGCCTACAACTAACTTGTAGTCAAGCCCTAGGCCCTGGAACAACTACATGTAAACAGAAAAGAAAGTCTGAAAGTGAAAGCAGCTGTTCTCGACAAAAATAGGTTTTGAAAATACACCAAAAACGTCATGCCCATCGTGTTACGTAATCACAGCAGTACAGATGAGAGCAGGGAGTCGTCAAATACCGGTATTTGACGACTCCCTGGATGAGAGCCACGTGAAAAAAATGCTTGGCAAAATAATTCGAATCAAAGACAAGACTTCGATGTCTGTGTTACATCATCACCCAGTACATGTACATGCACAGTCGACTGTTGTATTATAATAATTGGTTGCAAATCAGATTGCTGCAAAAGGTATTCCACGTTGGCCAGTATGGGTTGATTTTGTCGTTGTACCAGCAACTGGCCTAGTATGACATAACTACTCCTTCCACAGCCAAGCTTTCCATCGTGTTCAAGTGATTAGTTCTGTATCAATCAACTATCGTGGAGATGACTGAAGATAAGGGGTATAGTCGGGAAACCAAGGAGCGCCTCACCAACGCTGTCGAGCAGGAGATAAATGAAGTTGGCAAACTGGTGAAACATCTTTGCAAGTCTTCTGGAACCAGTGAGGTTAGCGATCTTATGGTCGAGGATTTCAACTACTTTCTGATGCTATACTGTAGTAATAGAAAAGGTGCATGTTTAACACTCATATCCTCAAGGCACAAAGTTAAGGATTGTTACTCATTACGTGTGATGAAGTACCCATACTACACAGGGATTATGTATTTTGTATTGGTACCTGAATGTAGAAAGTAGTTGGGTGGCCGGATCACCCGTTCCCAAAGCACTGCAAAGGACCGAACCAATTCTTAACGTACAGCGTTTCGGCGATATAGCAATCGTCAGGTACGAATGAAACAATCATCCTTTGCAGTGCTTTGGGAATGGGTGTGTCTACCCTACTACTTTTTACAGATGAAAGTGCAAGATGCGTCAAAATTACTCCTCACTTGGTACCTGAATACAATATCAATTCTGCTTTACAGTCCGGATCTGATGTAATAGAGATTTGGAGAGATTTGGAGAGAAAGGCCCCACTGCTGTTTAGAGTTTAGACAGCTTCGCAATATCATCACTATGGTTGTCTCGGCCACCAGGAGGAACAAATCCAGCTGTCTCCTCAGCTGCTCTCACAAGAAAATTAATAACTTGATGGTCGTCCATGACTCTTCCAAAGCACAGACCTTCTGCTAGGTAGTATCGGACGATTCCGGACCCCCTTACAGTACTGTCGGGCGCCGAAGAACGGCCAGGCTAGAATTTGACCAATGTTTAAGAACGGTGTAGGCTGGATTTTTTTAAAAGATAATAACATGATAACGGAAACCGTAATGTACACTATAATGTACACTCAGACATATAACTCTGCATAAATGTGTCATGTAAGACTGCACATCGAATAAGAACGAAACTGCTGTGTTCGCTAAAAATAAGAACGGGCTAGGCTAGAAGCCTGACCCCCAGTTCTTCGGCGCCCAACAGTACTGTTGTAGGACTATCATTCGTGGCCAGTTCCTCCTCATATGGACTGTGAAGAATGGCACCTTAGAGCTTTGCACGGGATTTCTTGGTTAGATCCAAGAAGTTGAGTGTCGAGTGCTGGCAAAGCTTGTCAAAGTAATGTGTTTGTATCTTGTCCCTTGGTGGACTGGCTTGTCTCATTGTGCATGTATCTGTGTTTTGTTGTTTGTATGTGTGTGCATGCGTGCGTGCGTGCTTGCTTGCGTGTGCCTACATGGATTGTGCTTTGCATTCCATGGAAAGGTGCTGATGCGCTGTGCACGGGAATTTGCCGGCAACGACATGGGCTTACAAGATACACACGAGGTACGGCTTTTTCTAGTGCGGTTCCTCTACCTGTTGGACGATTGGCAGCATTTTGCAAGGCGGAAAACGCCAAAACAGTGCTCCTGACTACAACTGTTTCAACACCGTGCATCCTGCGGCTTGTAACATGCTGTCAATTGCCCAACTTGTTAGTCTATGCAAGGCTCACATACTCGTACCAGTACATGTACCTGACCTGTGCTTACATTCTAAGTATATGCATGTATCGGTATTTGCCAACACGAACGCAGAGGAACTCCAAGACTGCTGGCTCCAGGAGATATTGTTTTCCAACTCGATTGTTTTCAAATCTGACTAGAGAAAGTGGCCAGTGAGACAATGTAATGGCAGTGAGTCGCACTGGCATGCTGGACCCCACTGTGACTTGACTATTGAAATGAACAGTGGGGCTGGTAGTGCTGATAGATACACTATACGCACGTGCCTTCATGTTCCTTTGAGCGGACTACGCTGGGCACAACTTTAAACAATAGCTAAGATCAAACAGGTACGCAACTTGTGATGTGTTGCTTACTGCATGCCACCGTGCATAAGCTTGTGCTGATCAAGAGGCAATAGAACGCTGTGCATGTACTAAGCACAATGTCATTGGGGGGGGGGGGGGGGGGCTGAACTATGACAGAAATTGAAGCTCCGCACTTTTGTATTTGTATCTGCGTATTTTGCCTCGCAGTTGGGGTGTGTGCATAACGGCTACATCACTGAATTACATGCACTGTATGTGTGTTTACAGAATCTGAAACAGATGTTGACGATGGTGTCGCAGATGCATGAACAGTAAGGCTTTTGTAATCTTGTCAAAAGAGGCATGGCTGACCCTTGGCAGTTATAGCATCACGAATTTGAATACAATACATATACTGTACACCTTATTAGTAAGTTATTACGGCCGATTCACAATACAACTTCTTGCGACGCGACATGCGACTTGCGACACTTGTGACGAGCTGCGGCAGCGACACACGGTTCACAATCTTTTTCATGTTTGCGACGGCCTTATGCACTAGTAGTACATGTACTATGCACGTGCACTGCACGTGCACCCAGAGTAGAAATTGTACTCCATTTGTGTATGTTGCATGTCGCAAAAGTTGAACTTTCTTCAACTTCTGCAACAGGTGCCTTGCGACTGTACGCGACAGCTTGCGACAGGCAGTTTCTTGTCGCAACTGTCGCAAATCGCGTGTCGCGTCGCAGAAAGTTGTATTGTGAATCGGCCTTTAGGGCCGATTTCCACTACGGTACCGTGAGTGCCGTGCCAACGATTTGGGTAGGTCACGTGTACCCCACGGTACGAGCTCGAAGCTGAAAGTAATTTACACCTGCGCACAGTCATTCCGTGCATTCCGTCGGCAGGCCGGATCACCATTTCTAACAATTTCTGACTTTGGTCTTGAGGAAAAATAGCGGGGAGATGACTGGAGAAAGCTTAAAAATCAACCAATCGAAAAGCCAAAAGCCAAGAAAAAACTTCGTACCACAAATAAAAAAGAAAGAAAAAACTTCCTTTCATGGAGTAGTAAAATACCTCCTACTCACTTCATTCGACCTCACGGAATACCACGGCGTGCCATTTCCACCCCCCACCCCCCCCCCCACACACACACGGCTGTTCCATGCTGGAAAGTATTGAACATGGCCGATCTTTTTGCCGAAAAGTGTCACTGTACACGTGACCACTGTATCTACGGTAACCAAAATGGCGAGTGGGTGCACTTGGTGATTTTTTGTAAGAACAAAAATGCTTTGGATGCATTTCATAAAATTATGCTGATCTTGTGCGGGATCAGCTTGTTTTTACAACTAATTATTATTACTTTGCATACAGGAATTCTATGTCCTGCTCGAAACTCGGTATATTGATTGTTGACTTGGGAAGTTCGGAGTGTGGAAGAGTCCAGTACTAGTAAATGTAACTACTCTGACTTACCTTTCCCCACCACCACCCGCCATCCTTTGGCGACGCGTTTCAATGTCCTTTCAAAGTTTCCTGCATCCTTACTGCTATTATAATAATTATTATTGTCATCAGCTTTTTTGGATTCTGACATGCAAACGGCAGACTCATTTACAGCAACTGTCAGTGTTCAACTAGCTGACTTGTCGGAGTGCTTCCGCTTTGCAGGCTGGAGCCTCATGGCGTTGTATCTTGGCAGCGTGCTGTTCAAATATTGCCAGAAGTGTACCCGGAGCCGGTCCACGTCCCTGTTCACATTGCTGATGGATGTTCTCAGGTGCTTGAAGCACTTGTGGATGGACTCACCACCTTGTTCGCCCATCAGTCCAAGGGATACACCAACTGGCTGGTGCAGTCCACGGTATGCACCTCCAGCATGTGCATTTTGGGCGTTATAGTCTTGTTCTGGTCGTGGACTGTCTTCCTTAGTGTTGCCATGAAGAGTTTAATGTTCGTAGAGAGTTGGTGCAGCTTGTCAGGAGTGATCTTATCGCACACTGCGAAGATTGCCCTACAATCTTTGTATTGCGTGAAGAGTCTGTCGTACTTGTCTCGGAGTGCTGATGCTCTATCCAGCAGGTCTTGTTGTTGTGGTGTGTACTGGATGTCAGGTGAGTTGTCAGTGTTGAAGATGTTTGTCATTGTCTGTAGAGGAGCACTGGATATTTCCTTGCGTGTGGCTGGCTGCGGTGCTTTATGAATGTGGTTTCCCACGAAAGCCCCGGAGTGATATGCTTGTCTGTCTATTCTGTGTTTTTTTTTAAGCACAGGCTCGAAAGATTCGTGGCATGGCCCCTTGCGCACTTTCATGGCTTTCAGTTCGCCATCAAGTTCCTCCATCTGTGGCAGCAGAGTGTTGATGGTGTCTTGTGCATGCAGCCAAAGTTGGTGGAGCATACCTGAAGCAGCTGATAATTGTGTGTGCTTCAAAGAATATTCTTCAGCAGCCTGAATTTGTGCCAATATCCTATGCAGCTGGCTTTGGGCAGTTTGAGCCTGCTCCAAGAGTGCAGAATGCTGTTGCTGCAAGGTATGCAGTTGTTTCTGCTGTGTTGCTACAGCTGCGTAAGACTCGCTGGACTGTACGTCAGTGCCAGAGCTAGAGAGGGCCGGTAAAAAGTCAAGGGCTTCTGCATCGCGAAGCATTGCTTCGTATATCCAAGGATAGATCCCCAGATCTAGGTGCAAGACTGGAATGCAGATCTTATCGATCGGAATCGGGACAATGGCCGGCCGGTCACATTGTGAAAATTCTTGGCTTGTGCCAAGATACTGCCAGCTTCTTGGAAGCGGGCGTTGTCTCCTGCAAGTTGCTCAAGTGTACGTCGTTGCTGTAAAGATGAGTCTGCCGTTTGCATGTCAGTTTTCGTGGCAAGGCAAAAAAGACAAGACCTAACACCACTAGCACCAGAGATGCCATACACTTTGCACATAAACTCATAGTCACCAAAGAGAAATTTAATAGTTTTACTACCCTGCCCTTCCATGTGTTCCATGTCACTTTTCCAGATGCAAGTTCTTTGATTTGTGAATGGTAAGCCTTGAGCAAGGTGTCAAGGTTACTCGCATTATCCTTGGCTTTAAAAATCAAAAAAGGCACAGTGTTATCAGTGGAATTCGGATGCACGACATTCGCGATTTGGAAACAGAATTTAAATGACTCATCTCCAAAATCACCTCCAATCTTTACCCACACCTCGTCTGCAGGGATGGCGCCATCACGCCATGTTAGTGTGCGTGCATCCTCATTAAGGTGTATGTAATGCAAAATAATTCCTTTCAGGTCAGCAAACGATGCCACTGGGCACATCTTGAGTGTACCAGATTTGTCTACCAGCAACTCCTCCCTGCACTCCAAATCAAAGGGCAGGGATGCTTTGATCTTGTCTCGCATCCGATGTTCTGACTCGATCGGTACCCCTGCCCTTTTCATGTACCGCGTCAATTTGCGCAGGCCACTCCAAGGGAGCTGTAAATCGGCCTTGATAGCCAGCCCTACATCATCCGGCAATGTTTTTGGTGCACATCCAGCTTCCTCTAGCAATTCATTTTTCTCGTCTTTGGATCTTACCTTCAAGCTGTGTGCATCTTGCGCAAAAACACTTTCAGCTGTTCCACCTGAAATGGCTTCCTTCAATTGCTTAATTGTCGCCTCGCGTTGCCGAAGAGTTTTTTTTCGGAAGCGTCAGCCGAAGACACATTAGCAACTGGAATCTTGCTCCATGTCATGTGCCGTGTGCCCTGATTTCTGTAACAGCACGCCATTGGTTGCTTTTTTGTTTATCATGCAAGAAAGAAGATCCTCAGCCACATTGCCAGAAAGTGCAGAAGATGTTGCATGCATCACTTGGTTTACCGAAGACAATTTGGAAATGCATGTGTGCCCTGTGCATGCAGTTTCGTGTGACGCAAGTTTGCCGAGCTGAACACCGTCGAGGCACTTGCTGCATTGAACTCGACGCTCAGCAAGAATAGACGAGATAAAGGAAGTAGGAGATTTTAGCTGAGCTGCCCGCAGCTTTGCTTTGCAATCATGTGACATGCACTCTACCTCAAATACATCTTGGAATAGTTCATGCATACACGACACGCACGACAGACGCTCGCAACATGGGTGCTGCACGGCTGCATTCACTTGCCGCGAACAGACACAGCAGGAAAGAGAGGGGGAGGGTGATCAAAAGACAGGTGCCTCATTCCTTGCAAAGAAGGCCGGGGAAGCAAGCTCCAGAAGTGCGTCTCGACTGCAGTGGGTGGGATTAGCCCTAGACGCCGTTGAGCATGACGTCGACGGTTTCTTGGGCCTACCACCTTTTCTCCTACCCTCAGCACCTGAGCACACTTTACAAGGGCCAGGAGTGGTACTGCCATGTGGCTGCCACAGATAGAGAGTTGGTGTTCTAAAGTCACTAGAAGAAGAGGAGGATGCCCTTCTCAAGTACGATCTGCATGAATCACAAAATGTTGCAGGATGTACGTCTGGCGTGTATGTTGTTGTGTTGATGTTGAAATAATGCAGGAGCTCATCTGCGTGATCAGCCACTTCATGTGTAGTTGTCCTTGTCTTCTTGTATTTCCGAAAGGGTGGTATAAAGAACCCACACACCCTGCACAGAGACTCTAGAACTGAATTGTGGGTTGCCATGGGGGCTGACAACGAGGGACCCTCGACGAGAATGAGTGGCCCTCGACGAAAAAAGCTCAATTGGGTTGCAGAGGTAATATGATCATGCACCAGGGAAAACTTGGAAAAGACGCTAGAAAACCTTACCTGAGCAAGAAGCTAGCTGAAAGTATCCCCAGGAATAGGCACCATGCTATGAAAAGGAAGACTAAGAAGGAAAGGTTCGTGGAGGAAAAAAGCACTTTCATCAGGAAGAAAGCTTCGAAATTTTGGACATGAAGAAGACTGCATTCAAGGAGTTTTATAAACCTGAGTTCACCTGGAAGTCAGGCTTGGTTTGTCGTATATCCATCGAAGAAGCCATGTATTCAAGGTAATTTCGATGCAATTCAATTTTGAATTTTTGAATTTTCTTGAGCAACCCAGCTGCGCCAGCCGCAAAGGCGCGGATAACGTAGCTTTTTCGGAATCTGAACAGCCGTGCAGAGGCCCCCGGCACCGGAATGTCCACGGCGCGGTACGGCAGGAGCCACGGAATGAACTCGCGCCAAAACTGCCCCCCACGTGAGCAAATCACCATGGGTACTCACGGCACGGCTCTCACGGTACGGTAGTGGAAATCGGCCCTTAGGGACCGTGCTTATCCAGTATCCACTCATATCTCTATTATCCGGACCTCCAAGTTCCGGGCACCTCGGTCTACTTGGACGGGCCTTGAAAGTGTTCTCTGCTTTTTCGAACGAACCATGAATGAATACCTCGTGGAGTAGGCAGCATGCACGGCTGCTCGCGCATGACATGCACCATCACTTTCAAGCCCTTTTTTTCGAAATTGTAGACCATGTTTTTCGGAACTGTTTCCACTTCAGTTTGAAAGTATCCTCACATTGGCATGTTGACTGATAAGAGATGTGGTTGCTGCTGCTGCTGCTGTGTGCGTGCGTGTGTGTGTGTGTGTGTGCGTGTGCGTGTATGTGTGTTTATTTTGCTCAGAGCGGACACTGTATCCAGAAGGTAAGCACACTATTGGCCCGTTACTACTTTGGTAGACTGCACTGCAGTATCACGCTACATCTTGTACCGTTGGATATAATTATGATTCAGGAGAGTGTCCATTGCTTTGTAGAGTGCCCACTTAGCCTCATGACTCTGCACGGATTGTTTTTTAGTATGACACAACGGTACTACAGGAGTCCATTGAACTGTAGAATGGTTCATGTGGTATTATGGTGCGTGCAGTACGGTAGTATGACTTGGGAGTTGTATGCCAATATCAATAAATCTAGTAAAATGCGTATCAGTCAAGTACAAGTTAGCCTTGTGCAGGTATTCCAGGTAGTCTTCCATCAGGGCGTTCTGCAAAACACGTGCACATGCCGGTACTTACACTTCGTTACTTTGATGCAGTGCGTCGGCACGTGGGAGCCTGCATTTTGTAGTAAGCGAGACTATGTTTTATGTGGTATTGTCACCATTTTTCAGCACTTAAGCTGTGTTCACAACTGGCGCGTGTACGCGTGAAACCACGCGTTTGTGCGTATTTGTGCTGGCTTTTGGGGCGTCATGCATACGGAAACGCACCGAAATGGAAATTCCAACATGTTGGAATTTTCAGCGCGTATCAGGCGCGTATCAGCGTACATGCCAGTCACTTTGACTGGCGGGGTCAAAACATTAGTACTCGAAGGTGTCGCACGCGCTAAATACGACTCGGATTGCTCTTTTTGGTGAAAGCCTGAGCGGCCGTTTGGGCACGCATGAACCGCAAGCGTACCGCGTCCACGCGCCAGTTGGGAACACAGCTTTAGACCTACAGAGCGTGTACTATGGGGGGGGGGGGTTTCCTTGTACGAAACTTGGAATCGCCGTTACAGGGTTAGCTACTGAAAGGGTTGGGGTCACAGTATGTTGGTTTCTTTCACCTCCCTTTGTGTGTGTGTGTTAGCGCACAAGGAGTTTTGAACATTACCCGGAGCACACAGTCATCAACGTGAAAAGATCACCAGGTCGGCCGAGTAACCACCACTACCATCTCCATGTCTGCTGTCAATATCCTTCAGGTATGTTCATATAGAACTACTTCGAAAGTGTTGATACTCCATCTAACTTTTATATTCATTCCCCTTCTTTGGACATATTTTTTTGGGCTGTGTATAGTACTTGAAATTTGTTTCTACTAGGCTTTTTATGCTGTACAAACTGCTTGCTGTGACCATATTGGGATCTCCATAATCTCTTGCCAAAGTTATCGCCGAGCCGTCTTCAAATCGTTTAGACGGTTGCTTGCTTTGATGTTGAATATAAGTTAGTATGTCCTGCATGCCTGAAAGGATTATGGGTAGTATTTTGATACTTATCTACTTGTCGTGTGATTTCTGTAAACCATGGCTGGTCCATGGTACTCGTATTATGACTATTGTGTGTGTGTGTGTGTGTGTGTGTGTGCACACGCATGCATGCATGCATGCATGCATGCGTGTGTTCGTGTGTATTTTGAACTATTTTCCCTTCTCCCGAGTACCATGCACTACGATTGTACACGATGGTTTGACACCTTATTGCTATCTGTTCGCACTTTTTCTCCACTAATACATACTTCATGCTATTGCTAATTGCTCATAAGACGGTCACAAATTTTGTTTTATCCAGCAGTTGTTCTTTAGCGCATTCACAATGGTAGAGGTGTTGTGTGGACTGACACAATGGTAGAGGTGTTGTGTGGACTGACACAATGGTAGAGGTGTTGTGTAGACTGACATGGGAGTAATTCCATGCAGATCTCTAGCTTTCTCCGCAAATGGGATTTGAGGAGGATGATGTGATCCTTGTTATCATGGAGCACGGGGGATGCTAACTAATCTTGTCCGGCTCCACAGAGAGTATGCGGACACCTGGGTAGCCAATCTTGTCGAAGGCTAAGCCTTCGAAATTGCTATGACATTGCCATGTAATTATCCAGTACTGGACCGTGATTGTTCGGATTCTTGTTGCTCTCGGCATAATTGAGCCGAAAGGGAGGCTTCTGTAGCTTTGTGCAGTGTTGAGAAAAATGCATTTGAAAATTGAGTTTACCATAGGGGAAGTTAATCAAATTTTCACCAGTTGTAGTCTTCGGGGTGCTGAGTCGAATGGTCTTGGTCCGAGGAAGCTGAGACGCTCCATTGCTCCTTTATTCCCAATCGAACTCGCGCACTTCCACCGAAACTGGGTGACTGCTCCCTACTAGATGGGGATTTGTATGCAAAATGTCACTAAACGTGCCATTTCGTTCTTATAAAAGCACGGGTGACCGCGATTGGCCCATATGTTGTCTTTTGGACGCTGAGTCAACTGGTTTTGGTCCGAGAATGCTGCGATGCAGCGTTCCTCCTTTATTCCCAATCGAACATGGTTGAACAAGCTGTCACGTGCTCCTGCGTACACCAGTCACCTGATCACCGTGCCTAGCCTAGCGCCTGCAGGGTACAACTTACAGTCTGTTTGACCTTTTTTGGGCGCACTCCTGTCACTTGAGTTGAACCTTGGTGTGAAAGTTGTCGCTTGCTGGCGCGGTGACCAGGTGACTTGGGCAATCGCGGACATATGGGCCAATCGCGGTCATCCGTGCTTGTGTAAGAACGAAATGGCGCTTTTAGTGACTTTTTGCATACAAATCCCCATAATTATAGTAGGGCGCAGTCACCCAGTTTCGGTGGAAGTGCGCGAGTTCGATTGGGAATAAAGGAGGAATGGAGTGGTGCGGATAACTCGAAAATCAAAATGCTCAAACATGACTGTTTTTAGTACTCCCTGGTTTCTATAGCAATTGCCAGTGTACATGTTTTAAAATGATGTATCAGTACTACCAAGAGTACATACCCCCCCCCCCCCCCAGGGGGTTACTGTGCACTCTTGGTAGTATTCAGTACATACATGACTGTACATGTATATTCATTAGTACAGTATCATGATAGTCTTGCTCCTGTTGAAATATGTGGTTTGGCTATCCCCGGCGGTATAGTGATACAATACAATGTATAATGTACATGCATGTACCATCAATGTGCTTTCCCTTCTGAGCCATGGTACACTACAGTGGAAAGTGTATCTCACATGAACAGCAGAAGAGCTTCCCAAGTGCCGTGAATAGGAGTTGGTCTTGGAAATACCGTTCATGGTTCCCAAAACCTATGATAATATCCGTTTCCAGCGCGACAAACACCCCGTGAGCACCAGATAGCAGTGCGAGTCAGCTACTCAGGCTCCGGTGTGGGGGGAAAACACCTTTCCTATCAAGCGTATACGTACATAACCATGATAGCGGGATTATAATAATACTGTAAACCGCCCAATATTCGTGTCACTAAATTTTCGCGATTTCTTAGAACCAGCGAGTTTGCGATGGCAAAAGTTCGTGAAACACTGGGGCCACTTTAATGCATCCACCCACTGTTGAAGTTAGAGTTCAGGATGGTTAATATTCGCGTTACGCTCTTCTCGCGAAAATAGCAAACATTAATCCGTGGAGGATATTAGCCAGTTTACAGTACTCGTTGTTAATAGGTTATGTAATCATCGTCGAAGTCGTACGAGTTGGAGCGATTCGAGGATGTAATCTGACGCATATGGGTTGAACCAGGGAGTAGCACGAGTACTACTCCCTGGGGCCTGGGTTGAACACCCGAACATCAACGAAGGTGCACTCGAATCGCCCACCCCAAACGGCGCTTGCTAAGTTGCTGCCACACTAGTCGGGCTTGGTCATTGGTGTTGGCAGACCTGTACTGTAGCTGTTCCGGCCCCTGTCAGCAGCCAAGCCTGAATAGAAGCTCCACATAAACTTGGTGGGCTACTTGCTTCAGTGCGCTGGCGGTTGTGTCCCAGATCTCATTGGGGAGGGTTGGGAAGCCCCCCAATTGCCCCAGGGAACACGCAGGGCATGATCAGTGACAGAGAATTCCTTCCCGCATGCACTGTACTGACAGGCCAGGATGTAGGGAGTCGGGGAGGCAACCGCAGACACACAGCGTCGCGAACCCCCCCCCCCCCCCCCCTTTGCTCTCATAATCAACCGGTGACAGCGATGTCTTCGTCTTTGCGCACGGAAGACCACTCCCACTGGCACAGGCCGGGTCCGTACCGATACCGTCACAGAAAAAGGGAGTACTAAAAAAGTACTCCTTGGTCGTGTACCCGGTACGGTGTGTGTGTGCGAGTCACGATCCGGATATCCGGAAAGAATCCTTGCACGCCGTTCCTCGATATGCCAACCGTACCAGGGCGTCGAAGATTACGGTATTTTTATGACTCCTCTCGTAGCTCTGGAGTCGGGATCGATCGGTCAGAGCCAATGAAGCTTTGAAAATCGAAGACAAAGCTTTGCAAGACAAGACAAGACAGACATGTGTACTGTCTGTATGATGATACATCATGGCATGCCGGAACTGTAGTCCTTCACAGTGATTCATGATCTGTTTGCTTTTACTTTTAGAAGATACTTTAGAAGAAGATACTAGTAGTAGTACTAGTAGACAGGGAGTAGTAAATACTCCCTGGTAGTAACTCCTTTGTTTGCAAAACGAGCAGCAGTTTCACTCCAAGTGAACCGCGTAAGTACTCTTTCCTGTGTCCCAGCCAAAATTGGGCAGGCCAAAATTCGATTTCTTTGTTGCCCCAACAGGTTCCAGTAAAATGGAATCATCCGACAAGTTCAAGGCTGACATCAAGAGGCTTTCGAAAGATGATCGAAGCTTCGCTGAGGGCATTTTCAGACACAAATGTCCGCGAAACCAGAAAAAAGGACTGAACTTGGAGCAATGTAGGAAAGCCATCGAGGAGTGCAAGCGAAAAATTACAATTCCACCAAGTGCAGTGTCTCGTCTCTATGATCTATTTGCCGATGTTGGTGAAGGACGAGATACTGTCGACGCCAATGAATTTCTCGCGGTACGTAGATGTCACACACATACACACACCACACCGCATCACATCACACATACACGCACACACACACACCACACACACACACACACACACACACACACACACACACACACACACACACACACACACACACACACACACACACACACACACACACACACACACACACACACACACACACACACACACACACACACACACACACACACACACACACACACACACACACACACACACACACACACACACACACACACACACACACACACACACACACACACACACACACACACACACACACACACACACACACACACACACACACACACACACACACACACACACACACACACACACACACACACACACACACACACACACACACACACACACACACACACACACACACACACACACACACACACACACACACACACACACACACACACACACACACACACACACACACACACACACACACACACACACACACACACACACACACACACACACACACACACACACACACACACACACACACACACACACACACACACACACACACACACACACACACACACACACACACACACACACACACACACACACACACACACACACACACACACACACACACACACACACACACACACACACACACACACACACACACACACACACACACACACACACACACACACACACACACACACACACACACACACACACACACACACACACACACACACACACACACACACACACACACACACACACACACACACACACACACACACACACACACACACACACACACACACACACACACACACACACACACACACACACACACACACACACACACACACACACACACACACACACACACACACACACACACACACACACACACACACACACACACACACACACACACACACACACACACACACACACACACACACACACACACACACACACACACACACACACACACACACACACACACACACACACACACACACACACACACACACACACACACACACACACACACACACACACACACACACACACACACACACACACACACACACACACACACACACACACACACACACACACACACACACACACACACACACACACACACACACACACACACACACACACACACCTTGGACCTTGGACCTTGGACGCGCTGCCATATTCTGGCTATGCGGACCCCATGGGGGGTTGAGCAGGTTGGGAACAGTAGGGGCGATGACGGGATAGGTCATGTGGTCTACTAAAACGCCGACCGCAATTTACACACACACACACACACACATACCGGTACACAAACACACACACACACACACACACACACACACACACACACACATACACACACACACACATACACACACACACACACACTATACTACTACTACTACCGTAAAGTACCGCACAAACACACACACACACACACACACACACACACACACACACACATACACACACACACACATACACACACACACACACACTATACTACTACTACTACCGTAAAGTACCGTTGATCCGCCCCCACGCCATGTCGCTTCCCAGCTGGGTTTTCGGCAGGGGGCGGGAATTAGATCAAGGCTGTCAAGTGCAGTACGATGTACAACAACGTAGAGGATCAGTCTCAATGTGCTGGATTGTGCACATTTTGATCCTGGATTGGCAAGTATTGTGTACAGCAGTGTATGCGTCGGTTCAACATCGTATTTCGTTGTATACGCCGAAGTCGCTTCACAAGGAGAAAATCGACAGGGGGCGGGAATTAGAGAGGGGGCGGATCAACGGTACTTTACGGTACTATTGACAGCTGCCAGAAATGGCCACGCCGCTCCCCAAAGGGAGGTACTGTCAGAGAGGTTAGGGGAGAGGTAGGCAGTGCTTCAAATGGCGCTCCAGGTCCTGTCGCCTCCGAAACTGGCGTTGACTACAGACTCGGCAATGGTGTTCAAAGTGCTGGCGATCAGTCACTGTAGGGCGCTTCGGGCGGGGTCCACAGCGATGGCGCTTGAGGCCAGCAGTAGACTTGAAAGTACGCTGGCAGGCAGTACACACCGGGACCTCGGCAACAGGAGGAGCATCAAAAGGCGGTCGGTCGTCACAGTTGTCACTCCCTAGGCACTTATGCACTGCAAGCCCACCCCTGCTCCGGAGCCATCTACTGCAGGCAGGACACTGCACCGACCCAGGCTGCTGTGATACGGGGAGCTGTCGGACTGCTGTGCACTTGTGCCGGGCCATGTCGGCGCGCCGACGAAACAGGCGGCCGCAAACGTGGCACACAATCGTCTTCGGGGCAGGCTCCTTCACCCCCGCTGCTGCCGACACTATGTCACGCCACTCTCCGCGATCGTTGGCTGATTGGAACCAATTGTGCACACCGGCCACAGTCAGATCAGCCTGGACAACGTCCTTCCAGCGATGTCGGGGGCCGCAAAACGGGCGGGTTCGTGGAAGACGAGCGAAGAGCAACTGCTTGGGTAACCGATTGTTATCAAGCCGAGCTAGGTGCCCAAGCCACTCCAAGCGTCTCCAGCTTGTCCAAGTCCGACTTCAATGGGGTCCAACACTCCGAGCCATACAAAACCGTGGTGAGAACACATACCACATACAAATGCCGTCGAGTAGGCAGGTTCAGGCTCTGATCATGTAAAATCCGCCGAAGACAGCCAAAGGCCCTGGCACCCTTCGCAAGGCGGCTCTGGACATCGGCATGAGCTCACGAATCCGGAGTTATAACAGATCCAAGATAGGGGAAGGAGGTAACAGCTTCAACCCTTTCATTGCCAACTGCCAGATCGGAACAATCAGCGGCAGCGACTCCATAGCCCGCGACCAGTAGCTTAGTCTTCGTCATGCTGACCGTGAGGCCAAAGCTGGATGCCACATCGCGTGTGTGGTGTGGCACACACACACACATACACACACACACATACACACACACACACATACCGGTACAACACACACACACACACACACACACACACACACACACACACACACACACACACACACACACACACACACACACACCACATCACACACACACACCACATCACACACACACACACGCACGCACACACACACGCACACACACACACACACACCTGGCCTGTCCTCTCCTGAACGTTCTCGTAAAACAGTCACATGTCCCATCGTATGACGAGCCAACTGACGTGGGGCATGTTGGTTGAGCATTGTACGTAGCACACTCCGCAGGTTAGCATCAAGCGAGATTTATGAGGAATTTGGGGCACAACTGTGAAGCTGAAAACCTCTCTTGGCAGTACCTAGCACAGGCACTGCAATGTGCCTGGCAGCAAGGCAGTGAGATCTAAATCCTCCCCGGCCCAGGTACAGTACCACTGTGACTGTGTTGTGCAAGTTGAGCTGGTAGCTAGGTATGCGGACGAATGGAGCGTTTCCTGCTCCCCGCCTGTTCCGACACCGCCTTGCTGTGCTCAGCCTTGCACTTATGGTGTGTCATACCACTCCTTGAGAACGCTGCGGGTCAAGACAACCGATATCTGTTCTCACGGCGTCGTGCCATCTCTTCCTAGGGCCACATGCAGGGCTGGCTGGCAAGAGGGAACCAAAGAGTAATTGACACGGTGTGCACTCCACACACACACACACACACACACACACACACACACACACACACACACACACACACACACACACACACACACACACACACACACACACACACACACACACACACACACACACACACACACACACACACACACACACACACACACACACACACACACACACACACACACACACACACACACACACACACACACACACACACACACACACACACACACACACACACACACACACACACACACACACACACACACACACACACACACACACACACACACACACACACACACACACACACACACACACACACACACACACACACACACACACACACACACACACACCTTGGACCTTGGACGCGCTGCCATATTCTGGCTATGCGGACCCCATGGGGGGTTGAGCAGGTTGGGAACAGTAGGGGCGATGACGGGATAG
>NC_088643.1:80688698-80691198 GCF_964019385.1 Sycon ciliatum | reverse complement strand
TGAGGACAGTATGAATAAGCTAGCAGGACAGTTTCTCGGTGCCATGACGCAAGCCATCACCAGTCGGACACCAGGCAATAGAGACACGCCCATGAGACACTTGGCAGCCAGACAGTCCTCCATCAACACCAAGCTGCCCATGTTCTCTAGTAGAGCTGAAGAGTGGCCTGCCTTCATCAACCTGTATCGGTCCAGCACCAACCAATGTGGGTTCTCCGATGCAGAGAATGTGCAAAGACTACAAGTTGCCTTGAAAGGCCAGGCCAAGGATGCCGTTCAACTGATACTGGCAGTTCCTGAAAATGTGGAAGAGTCCATCCGCGCTCTGGAGCGGCGATTTGGTCGACCAGAGCTAGTAGTGGATGAATTGATTGGCAAGGCGCGCGCATTCCGGCAGGTTAAGGCTGATGACACCGATGGTTTGTTGGCGTTCTCAACAGCAGTAAGCAATGTGGTCACGACAATGAAACTGATGAAGAGTCCAGGCCATATGCTGAACCCAACGCTCCGGAGAGAGCTGACCGACAAGCTACCCGGTACGCTGAGGCTGCAGTGGGGGGAACACCTAAATACCAACAGCCGGGCAGTCGACTCAGTGAGTCTTGAGACATTCGCTACGTGGCTGTCGGCAAGAGCCGATGCAGCGACCCTAGTCGCAACCACAAGGATACCAGTGAGCAAGCAGAGCAGTGGAACGTTCCACAAAGCGACACCAGCAACCAGCAAGAGCGGCGTATGCCTGAGATGCCATGGCGCTCACCACATCAGCAGCTGTGGCAAGTTCAAAATCTTACCTGCCCGGAAGAGGTGGGACCTGGTGTTTCTGCTGGAGCTCTGCTCATGCTGCCTAGATCAAGGTCACTGGAAGGCTGACTGCCAGGCAAGTAGCTGCAGCAAATGTTCAGCCCGACACCATGTGTTGCTACACACAGCCCGTGTGGACCGGAAACAGGGCACACCGAAGCAGCAAGATAAAGACAAGCCTCGGTCTGCTCCCCATTCTAGTGGCAAGACAGCCCAGAAGCCAGTCATACACTTCGTGAATCCATCATCGGAGCTGACCACTCCCAGCACCACCGTATCGTTTATGACAGTGCCAGTGGTGCTTAAGAGAAACGGACCAGAGTACAGAGGAACAGCCCTGATGGATCCTGCATCATCAGACAGTTTCGTCTCAGAAGAAGTTGCCAATGAGTTGGGCGCAGACGGTGAATTGCAACCCCTCCGCTCTAATGTTCCGGCTGGACAGAGTGTGAATCGCCAATCCAAAGAAGTACACATCACCATGGCCAGCGAAGACGGAACATACAGCACTGACCTTGCGGCATGGACTCTCCCAGCAGTCTCGCCGTCACTGAGAGTCGACTCAAACTCGATGCTCCTGCAAGAATACGCCCACCGCCAGGACATTCCATTTCCAACATTACCGACAGAGCAAGTGGATGTGCTTAATGGATTGAATGTCCCAGGCGCTCACCGTGTTCTACAAGAAATTGTCGGCCAAGAGTCAAATGATCCAATAGCTCGCAAGCTGCCAGTTGGATGGGTATGCTTCGGGCCCATGAAGCAACAGCAACAGCAGCAGCAGCGTCAATATCTCTGATGGCACTGGAACGATTCTGGAAACGACGAGGTATGCCATCAGAGATATTGACGGATAATGGAACCAACTTCATCGCGGGAGAACGGGAGATCAGAGAAGCGTTAGCCGCTGTTGACACAGCCAAAGTCACCCGGGAGTTGGCCTCCCACCGCATCAAGTGGAGGTTTAACCCGCCTGCTGCGCCACACTTTGGAGGAGTGTTCGAGACCTTGGTGAAAGCCATGAAGAGAACTCTCCACAAAGTCCTCTACCGTGCCGACCTCAGCGACGAGGAGCTACACACCGCTCTGGTGCAAGCTGAGAGCCTAGTGAACAGCCGTCCACTGACAACGCTGTCGACCGACCCTGAAGACCTTATGCAGTTGACGCCTCAACACTTCCTGGTTGGCCACATGGACATCGTGCTACCCATTGAAGACCATGAAGACGACCAGGATAAAGTTCATCCAAGGAAGAGATGGAAATACGAACAGCTATTGGTACGCAACATCTGGCGCCGTTGGCTTGAAGAATTCGTCCCTCGACTTAATATCCGTGCTAAGTGGCACAAGGAAGGCAGGGACGTAACCATCGGAGATGTCGTCCAGGTGATGGAGAAGACCACAGCAAGGGCACGTTGGCCTCTCGCTCGAGTGACGAAAGTGCACCCAGGCTCAGATGGTGTAGTGCGAGTGGTGGACATCCTACTGAACGGCAAGACATACCGTCGTCCTGTCAACGTCTTGGTGCCGTTAGAGGTAGAGTCAGGTGCAGTTGACGAGTCGAAGAGTCTACCTGCAACCGCTGAAGTGTCGCTAGCAGATGTCCAGGATACGTGAGCAGTGGTTCCAGCGCTAGACGTTTGACACGTATCACCAAAGACCTGAGCTGATTGCCTTATTGACACTAGTTGTACTA